>NW_027667443.1:0-256000 GCF_963924665.1 Micromys minutus
TACATCAAAATAAGAGGAATTTCTGCCTTTTTGCCCCAAAATTAGGGGAATTTCTGCCATTTTGCTCCTAAATACGGGGAATTTCTGCATTTTTGCCCGAAAATAAAGGGAATGTATACATTTTTGCCATGAAAAAGGATATTTCTTCACTTTTGCCCCAAAATAAGGGGATTTTCCGCCTTTTTGACTCAAAATAACTGCAATTTCTGCCTTTTGCCCAAAAATAAACAAAATTTCTGTTTTTTGCCCCAAAATAAGGGGAATTTCTGACTTTTTGCCCTGCAATAAGTGAAATTTCTAAAATTTTTCCCCAAAATAAGGGAAATGTCTGCTTTTTGCCCCAAAATAAGGGGAATTTCTGCTTTTTTGCCCCCAAATAAGGGGAATTTCAGCATTTTTTTCTCAAAATAAGGGGAATTTCTGCTTTTTGCCCCAAAATATGGGGAATTTCTCTCTTTTTGCCCCAAAATAAGAAAAATTTCTTCAATTTTGTACCAAAATAAAAAAAAATTCTGCCTTTTTTGCTCCAAAATAAGAGAAATTTCTGCCTTTTTCCCTGAAATAAGTGAAATTTCTGCAATTTTGCCCCAAAATAGAAGAAATTTCTGCAATTTTGCCCCAAAGTAGAGGAAATTTCTGCAATTTTGCCCCAAATAAGTGGAATTTCTGACTTTTTGCACCCAAAAAAAGGAGATTTTCTGGTTTTTTGCCCCCAAATAAGGAGAATTTCAGACTTTTTGCCCGAAAATTATGAGAATTTCTGCAATTTTTCTTCAAAATACGGAAAATTTTTGCCTTTTAGCCCCAAAATAAAGGGAATTTCTGCATTTTCTCTAAATATTAGGGGAATTTCTGAATTTTACCTCTAAATAATGGGAATTTCTGCATTTTTCCTCAAAATAAAAAGAATTTCTGCCTTTTACCTCAAATTATGGGGAATTTCTGCTTTTTGTTCCGAAAGAAAGAAAATTTCTTCAATTTTGTACCATAATAAAAGAAATTTCTACTTTTTGCCCCGAAATAAGGGGAATTTCTGACTTTTTACCCTGAAATAAATGAAATTTGTGCAATTTTGCCCGAAAATAAGGGAAATTTGTGCCTTTTTGCCCCAAAATAATGGAAATTTCTGCCTTTAGCCCCAAATAATGGGAAATTTCAGCATTTTACCTCAAAATAATAAGAATTTCTGCCTTTTTGCCCTGAAATATATAAAATTTCTGCAATTTAACCCCAAAATAAGGTGAATTTCTGCCTTTTTGCCCCAAAATAATGGAAATTTCTGCCTTTTTGCCTCAAAATAAGAAAAATTTTTGCTTTTTTTCTGAAATAAGTGAAATTTCTGCAATTTTGCGCTAAAATAAGGGAAATTCCTCCAATTTTTCCCCATAATAATGAAAATTTCTGCAATTTTGCCCCAAAATAAGGGGAATTTCTGTTTTTTGCCCCCAAATAAGGGAAATTTCTGCAATTTTGCTCTAAAATAAGAGGAATTTCTGTCATTTGCCCCAAAATAAGGGGAATTTCTGCCTTTTTGCCACAAAATAAAAAAATTACTGCATGTTTTACGCCAAAATTAGGTGAATTTCCGCAATTTTGCTCCAAAATACGATGATTTTCTGCCTTTTTCGCCGAAAATAAGGGGAATTTCTGCCATCTTGCCGCGAAATAAGTGAAATTTCTGCAGTTTTACATAAAAATAAAGGGAATTTCTGCCTTTTTGCCCTAAAATTAGGGAAATTTCTGCAATTTTGCTCCAAAATACGGGGAATTTCTGCCTTTTTACCCGAAAATATAGGGATTGTATACATTTTTGCCATGAAAAAGGGAAATTTCTTCACTTTTGCCCCAAAATAATGGGATTTTCCGCCTTTTTGACTCAAAATAAGTGCAATTTCTGCCTTTTCCCCAAAAATAAAGGGAATTTCTGCAATTTTGCCCCAAAATAAGGGGAATTTCTGACATTTTGCACCCGAATCAAGGAGATTTTCTCTCTTTTTGCCCCAAAATTAGGAGTATTTCAGCCCTTTTGCCCGAAAATTATGAGAATTTCTGCAATTTTTCTTCAAAATACGGAAAATTTCTGCCTTTTAGCCCCAAAATAAAGGGAATTTCTGCATTTTTCTTCAATATTAGGGGAATTTCTGTATTTTACCTCTAAATAAAATGAATTTCTGCATGTTACCTCAAAATAAGAAGAATTTCTGACTTTTACCACAAAATATGGGGAATTTCTGCCTTTTTGTTCCAAAATAAAGAAAATTTCTTCAATTTTGTACCATAATAAAAGAAATTTGTCCTTTTTGCCCCAAAATAAGGAGAATTTCTGACTTTTTACCCTGAAATAAATGAAATTTCTACAATTTTGCCCGAAAATAAGGGAAATTTGTGTATTTTGCCTTAAAATAAGGAGAATTTCTGCCTTTTGCCCCAAAATATGGGGAATTTCAGCATTTTACCTCAAAATAAGGGGAATTTCTGCGTTTTTGCCATGAAATATGTGAAATTTCTGCAATTTTACCCCAAAATAAGGTGAATTTCTGCTTTTTTGCCCCAAAATAATGGGAATTTCTGCATTTTTGCCCAAAATAAGAAAAAATTTTGCTTTTTTCTTCGGAAATAAGGGAAATTTCTGCAATTTTGTCCTATATAAGAGAAATTTCTGCAATTTTAGCCCATAAAAAAGCAAATTTCTGATATTTTGCTGCAAAATAAGGGGAATTTCTTTTTTTTGCCCCCTAATAAAGCAAATTTCTGCAATTTTGCCCCAAAATAAGGGGAATTTCTGTTTTTTGCCCCCAAATAAGGGAAATTTCTGCAATTTTGCCCTAAAATAAGGGGAATTTCTGCAATTTTCCTCAAAATAAGGGGAATTTCTACCTTTTTGCCACAAAATAAAGAAAATTACTGCATATTTTACCCCAAAATTAGGTGAATTTCTGCAATTTTGCTCCAAAATACGAGGATTTTCTGCGTTTTTCGCCGAAAATAAGGGGAATTTTTGCCATTTTGCCGCGAAATAAGTGAAATTTCTGGAGTTTTACCCCAAAATAAGGGGAATTTCTGCCTTTTTGCCCAAAAATTAGATGAATTTCTGCAATTTTGCTCCAAAATACAAGGAATTTCTGCCTTTTTTCCGAAAATAAAGGCAATGTATACCTTTTTGCTATAAAAAAATGAAATTTCTTCACTTTTGCCCCAAAATAAGGCGATTTTCTGCCTTTTTGACTCAAAAAAAGTGCAATTTCTGCCTTTTCCCCAAAAATAAATGGAATTTCTGTCTTTTTGCCCCAAAATAAGGGGAATTTCTGACTTTTTGCCTTGAAATAAGTGAAATTTCTAAAATGTTTCTACCAAATAAGGGAAATGTCTGCTTTTTGCCCAAAAATAAGGGGAATTTCTGCCTTTTTGCCCCAAAATAAGGGGAATTTCAGCATTTTTTCCTCAAAATAAGAGGAATTTCTGCCTTTTGCCCCAAAATATGGAAAATTTCTGCCTTTTTGCCCTAAAATAAGAAAAATTTCTGCAATTTTTTACCAAAATAAAAGAAATTTCTGCCTTTTTGTTCCAAAATAAGAGAAATTTCTGCCTTTTTTTTCCCTGAAATAAGTGAAATTTCTGCAATATTGCCCCAAATTAATGGAAATTTCTGCAATTTTGCCCCAAAGTAGAGGAAATTTCTGCACTTTTGCCCCAAATAAGGGGAATTTCTGACTTTTTGCACCCGAAAAAAGGAGATTTTCTGTCTTTTGCCTCAAAATAAGGAGAATTTCAGCCTTTTTGCCCGAATATTATGAGAATTTCTGCAATTTTTCTTCAAAATACGGAAAATTTCTGCCTTTTAGCCCCAAAATAAAGGGAATTTCTGCATTTTTCCCCAATATTAGGGGAATTTGTGCATTTTACCTCTAAATAAAAGTAATTTCTGCATGTTACCTCAAAATAAGAAGAATTTCTGCCTTTTGCCCCAAAATATGGGAAATTTCTGCATTTTTTTTCCAAAATAAAGAAAATTTCTTCAATTTTGTACCATAATAAAAGAAATTTCTCCTTTTTGCCCCAAAATAAGGGGAATTTCTGCCTTTTGCCCTGAAATATGTGAAATTTCTGCAATTTCACTCTAAAATAAGGTAAATTTCTGCCTTTTTGCTCAAAAATAATGGGAATTTCTGTCTTTTTGCCCCAAAATAAGAAAAATTTTTGTTTTTTCTTCTGAAATAAGTGAAATTTCTGCAATTTTGCCCTAAAATAAGGGAAATTTCTGCAATTTTACCCCATAATAAAGCAAATTTCTGCAATTTTGCTGCAAAATAAGTGGAATTTCTGTTTTTTGCCCCTAAAAAAAGCAAATTTCTGCAATTTTGCCCCAAAATAAAATGAATTTCTGTTTTTTGCCCCCAAATAATGGAAATTTCTGCAATTTTGCCCTAAAATAAGGGGAATTTCATTTTTTTTTCCTCAAAATAAGGGGAATTTTTGCCTTTTGCCCCAAAATATGGTAAATTTCTGCCTTTTTGCCCCAAAATAAGAAAAATTTCTGCCATTTTGTACCAAAATAAAAGAAATTTCTGCCTTTTTGTTCCAAAATAAAAGAAATTTCTGCCTTTTTTCCCTGGAATAAGTGAAATTTCTGCAATTTTGCCCCAAAATAAGGGAAATTTCTTCAATTTTGCCCAAAGTAGAGGAAATTTCTGCAATTTTGCCCCAAATAAGGGGAATTTCTGACATTTTGCACCCGAATCAATGAGATTTTCTCTCTTTTTGCCCCAAAATTAGGAGTATTTCAGCCCTTTTGCCCCAAAATTATTAGAATTTCTGCAATTTTTCTTCAAAATACGGAAAATTTCTGCCTTTTAGCCCCAAAATAAAGGGAATTTCTGCATTTTTCTTCAATATTAGGGGAATTTCTGTATTTTACCTCTAAATAAAATGAATTTCTGCATGTTACCTCAAAATAAGAAGAATTTCGGACTTTTGCCCCAAAATATAGGGAATTTCTGCCTTTTTGTTCCAAAATGAAGAAAATTTCTTCAATTTTGTACCATAATAAAAGAAATTTGTCCTTTTTGCCCCAAAATCAAGAGAATTTCTGCCTTTTTGCCCTGAAAAATGTGAAATTTCTGCAATTTTACCCCAAAATAAGGTAAATTTCTGCCTTTTTGCCTCAAAATAATGGGAATTTCTGCCTTTTTGCCCAAAAATAAAAAAAAATTTTGTTTTTTCTTTTGAAATAAGTGAAATTTCTGCAATTTTGCCCTAAAATAAAGGAAATTTCTGCAATTTTACCCCATAATATAGGAAATTTCTGCAATTTTGCTGCAAAATAAAAAGGAATTTCTGTTTTTTGCCCCCAAATAAAGCAAATTTCTGCAATTTTGCCCTAAAATAAGGGGAATTTCTGCCATTTGCCCCAAAATAAGGGGAATTTCTGCCTTTTTGCTACAAATTAAAGAAAATTACTGCATGTTTTACCCCAAAATTAGGTGAATTTCTGCAATTTTGCTCCAAAATATGAGGATTTTCTGCCTTTTTCGCCAAAAATAAGGGGAATTTCTGCGATTTGGCCGCGAAATAAGTGAAATTTCTGCAGTTTTACCCCAAAATAAGGGGAATTTCTGCCTTTTTGCCCCAAAATTAGGGGAATTTCTTAAATTTTGCTCCAAAATACGGGGAATTTCTGCCTTTTTGCCCGAAATTAAAGGCAATGTATACCTTTTTGCTATAAAAAAGGGAAATTTCTTCACTTTTGCCCCAGAAAAAGGCGATTTTCTGCCTTTTTGACTCAAAATATGTGCAATTTCAGCCTTTTTCCCAAAAATAAATGGAATTTCTGTCTTTTTGCCCCAAAATAAGGGGAATTTCTGAATTTTTTGCCCTGAAATAAGTGAAATTTCTAAAATTTTTCCACAAAATAAGGGAAAAATCTGCTTTTTGCCCCAAAATAAGGAGAATTTCTGCCTTTTTGCCCCAAAATAAGAAGAATTTCAGACTTTTTAACTCAAAATAAGGGGAATTACTGCCTTTGCCCCAAAATATGGGAAATTTCTGCCTTTTTGCCCCAAAATAAGAAAAATTTCTGCAATTTTGTACCAAAATAAAAGAAATTTCTGCCTTTTTGTTCCAAAATAAGAGAAATTTCTGCCTTTTTTCCCTGAAATAAGTGAAATTTCTGCAATTTTGCCCCAAAATAAAGGAAATTTCTGCAATTTTGCCCCAAAGTAGAGGAAATTTCTGCAATTTTGCCCCAAATAAGGGGAATTTCTGACTTTTGCACCCGAAAAAAGGAGATTTTCTGTCTTTTTGACCCAAAATAAGGAGAATTTCAGCCTTTTTGCCCGAAAATTATGAGAATTTCTGCAATTTTTCTTCAAAATACGAAAAATTTCTGCCTTTTAGCCCTAAAATAAAGGGAATTTCTGCTTTTTTCTCCAATATTAGGAGAATTTCTGCATTTTACCTCTAAATAAAAGGAATTTCTGCATGTTACGTCAAAATAAGAAGAATTTCTGCCTTTTACCCCAAAATATGGGTAATTTCTGCCTTTTTGTTCCAAAATAAAGAAAATTTCTTCAATTTTCTACCATAATAAACGAAATTTCTCCTTTTTGCCCCAAGATAATGGGAATTTCTGACATTTTACCCTGAAATAAATGAAATTTCTGCAATTTTGCCTGAAAATAACGGAAATTTGTGCCTTTTTTGCCCCAAAATAAGGGGAATTTCTGCCTTTTGCCCCAAAATATGAGAAATTTCAGCGTTTTACCTCAAAAGAAGGGGAATTTCTGCGTTTTTGCCCTGAAATATGTGAAATTTCTGCAATTTTAATCCAAATTAAAGTGAATTTCTGCCATATTGCCTCAAAATTATGGGAATTTCTGCCTTTTTGCCCCAAATTAAGAAAAATTTTTGATTTTTCTTCTGAAATAAGTGACATTTCTGCAATTTTGCCCCAAAATAAGGGAAATGTCTGCAATTTTTCCCCATAGTAAAGCAATTTTCTGCAATTTCGCCCTAAAATAAGGGGAATTTCTGCCATTTGCCCCAAAATAAGGGGAATTTCTGCCTTTTTGCCACAAAATAAAGATAATTAGTGAATGTTTTACCCCAAAATTAGGTGAATTTCTGCAATTTTACTCCAAAATACGAGGATTTTCTGCATTTTTCGCCGAAAATAAGAGGAATTTCTGCCATTTTGCCGTGAAATAAGTGAAATTTCTGCAGTTTTACTCCAAAATAAGGAAAATTTCTGCCTTTTTGCCCCAAAATTAGGGGAATTTCTGCAATTTTGCTCTAAAATATGGGTAATTTCTGCCTTTTTGCCCGAAAATAAAGGCAATGTATACCTTATTGCTATAAAAAAGGGAAATTTCTTCACTTTTGCCCCAAAATAAGGCGATTTTTCGTCTTTTTGACTCAAAATAAGTTTCTGCCTTTTCCCCAAAAATAAACGGAATTTCTGTCTTTTTGCCCCAAAATAAGGGGAATTTCTGACTTTTTGCCCTGAAATAAGTGAAATTTCTAAAATTTTTCCACAAAATAAGGGAAATGTCTGCTTTTTGCCCCAAAATAAGGATAATTTCTTCCTTTTGCCCCAAAATAAGGGGAATTTCAGCCTTTTTTCCTCAAAATAAGGGGAATTTCTGCCTTTTGCCCCAAAATATGGGAAATTTCTGCATTTTTGCCCCAAAATAAGAAAAATTTCTGCAATTTTGACCAAAATAAAAGAAATTTCTGCATTTTTGTTCCAAAATAAGAGAAATTTCTGCCTTATTTCCCTGACATAAGTGAAATTTCTGCAATTTTGCCCCAAAATAATAGAAATTTCTGCAATTTTGCCCCAAAGTAGAGGAAATTTCTGCAATTTTGCCCCAAATAAGGGGAATTTCTGACTTTTGCACCCAAAAAAGGAGATTTTCTGTCTTTTTGCTCCAAAAAAAAGGAGAATTTCAGCCTTTTTGCCCGAAAATTATGAGAATTTCTGCTATTTTTCTTCAAAATACGGAAAATTTCTGCCTTTGAGCCCCAAAATAAAGGGAATTTCTGCATTTGATACCCGATATTAGGGGAATTTCTGCATTTTACCTCTAAATAAAAGGAATCTGCATGTTACCTCAAAATAAGAAGAATTTCTGCCTTTTACTCCAAAATATGGGGAATTTCTGCCTTTTTGTTCCAAAATAAAGAAAATTTCTTCAATTTTGTACCATAATAAAAGAAATTTCTACTTTTTGTCCCAAAATAAGTTGAATTTCTGACTTTTTACCCTGAAATAAATTAAATTTCTGCAATTTTGCCCGAAAATAAGGGAAATATGTGCCTTGTTTGCCCCAAAATAAGGGGAATTTCTGCCTTTTGCCCCAAAATATGATGGAATTTCAGCATTTTACCTCAAAATAAGGGGAATTTCTGCTTTTTTGCCCTGAAATATGTGAAATTTCTGCAATTTTACCCCAAAATAAGGTGAATTTCTGACTTTTTGCCCCAAAATAATGGAAATTTCTGACTTTTTGCCCCAAATTAAGTAAAATTTTTGTTTTTTCTTCTGAAATAAGTGAAATTTCTGCAATTTTGCCCTAAAATAAGGGAAATTTCTGCAATTTTTTCCCATAATAAAGCAAATTTCGACAATTTTGCCGCAAAATAAGAGGAATTTGTGGTTTTTGCCCCCAAATAAAGCAAATTTCTGCAATTTTGCCCCAAAATAAGGGGAATTTCAGTTTTTTGGCCCCAAATAAGGGAAATTTCTGCTATTTTGCCCTAAAATAAGGGGAATTTCTGCCATTTGCCCCAAAATAAGGGGAATTTCTGCCTTTTTGCCACAAAATAAAGAAAATTACTGCATGTTTTACCCCAAATTGGGTGAATGTCTGCAATTTTGCTCCAAAATACGAGGATTTTCTGCCTTTTCGCCGAAAATATAGGGAATTTCTGCCATTTTGCCGCGAAATAAGTGAAATTTCTGCAGTTTTACCCCAAAATAAGGAAATTTCTGCCTTTTTGCACCAAAATTAGGGGAATTTCTGCAATTTTGCTATAAAATGCGGGGAATTTCTGCCTTTTTGCCTGAAAATAAAGGCAATGTATATCTTTTTGCTGTAAAAAAAAGAAATTTCTTCACTTTTGCCCCAAAATAAAGCGATTTTCCGCTTTTTTGACTCAAAATAAGTGCAAATTCTGCCTTTTCCCCAAAAATAAACAGAATTTCTGTCTTTTTGCCCCAAAATAAGGGGAATTTCTGACGTTTTGCCCTGAAATAAGTGAAATTTCTAAAATTTTTCCCCAAAATAAGGGAAATGTCTGCTTTTTGCCCCAAAATAAGGAGAATTTCTGCCTTTTTGCCCCCAAATAAGGGGAATTTCAGCCTTTTTCCTCAAAATAAGGGGAATTTCTGCCTTTTGCCCCAAAATATGGGAAATTTCTGCCTTTTTCCCCCAAAATAAGAAAAATTTCTGCAATTTTGTACCAAAATAAAAGAAATTTCTGCATTTTTGTTCCAAAATAAGAGAAATTTCTGCCTTATTTCCCTGACATAAGTGAAATTTCTGCAATTTTGCCCCAAAATAAGGGAAATTTCTGCAATTTTGCCCCAAAGTAGAGGAAATTTCTGCAATTTTGCACCAAATAAGGGGAATTTCTGACTTTTTCTACCGGAAAAAAGGAGATTTTCTGTCTTTTTGCCCCAAAATAAGGAGAATTTCAGCCTTTTTGCCCGAAAATTATGAGAATTTCTGCTATTTTTCTTCAAAATATGGAAAATTTCTGCCTTTTAGCCCCAAAATAAAGGGAATTTCTGCATTTGATACCCGATATTAGGGGAATTTCTGCATTTTACCTCTAAATAAAAGGAATTTCTGCATGTTACCTCAAAATAAGAAGAATTTCTGCCTTTTACCCCAAAATATGGGGAATTTCTGCCTTTTTGTTCCAAAATAAAGAAAATTTCTTCAATTTTGTACCATAATAAAAGAAATTTCTACTTTTTGCCCCAAAATAAGGGGAATTTCTGACTTTTTACCCTGAAATAAATGATATTTCTGCAATTTTGCCCGAAAATAAGGGAAATATGTGCATTTTTTGACCCAAAATAAGGGGAATTTCTGCCTTTTGTCCCAAAATATGGAAAATTTCAAAATTTTACCTCAAAATAAGGGGAATTTCTGCCTTTTGCCCTGAAATATGGTAAATTTCTGCAATTTTACCCCAAAATAAGGTGAATTTCTACTTTTTGCCCCAAAATAATGGGAATTTCTGCCTTTTTGCCCCAAAATAAGAAAAATTTTTGTTTTTTCTTCTGAAATAAGTGAAATTTCTGCAATTTTGCCCTAAAATAAGGGAAATTTCTGCAATTTTTCCCCATAATAAAGCAAATTTCGGCAATTTTGCCGCAAAATAAGAGGAATTTCTTTTTTTTGCCCCCAAATAAAAAAAATTTCTGCAATTTTGCCCCAAAATAAGGGGAATTTCTGTTTTTTGCCCCCAAATAAGGGAAATTTCTGCAATTTTGCCCTAAAATAAGGGGAATTTCATTTTTTTTCCTCAAAATAAGGGGAATTTTTGCCTTTTGCCCCAAAATATGGTAAATTTCTGCCTTTTTGCCCCAAAATAAGAAAAATTTCTGCCATTTTGTACCAAAATAAAAGAAATTTCTTCCTTTTTGTTCCAAAATAAAAGAAATTTCTGCCTTTTTTCCCTGGAATAAGTGAAATTTCTGCAATTTTGCCCCAAAATAAGGGAAATTTCTTCAATTTTGCCCAAAGTAGAGGAAATTTCTGCAATTTTGCCCCAAATAAGGGGAATTTCTGACATTTTGCACCCGAATCAAGGATATTTTCTCTCTTTTTGCCCAAAATTAGGAGTATTTCAGCCCTTTTGCCCCAAAATTATTAGAATTTCTGCAATTTTTCTTCAAAATACGGAAAATTTCTGCCTTTTAGCCCCAAAATAAAGGGAATTTCTGCATTTTTCTTCAATATTAGGGGAATTTCTGTATTTTACCTCTAAATAAAATGAATTTCTGCATGTTACCTCAAAATAAGAAGAATTTCTGACTTTTGCCCCAAAATATAGGGAATTTCTGCCTTTTTGTTCCAAAATAAAGAAAATTTCTTCAATTTTGTACCATAATAAAAGAAATTTGTCCTTTTTGCCCCAAAATAAGGAAAATTTCTGACTTTTTACCCTGAAATAAATGAAATTTCTACAATTTTGCCCGAAAATAAGGGAAATTTGTGTATTTTGCCCTAAAATAAGGAGAATTTCTGCCTTTTGCCCCAAAATATGGGGAATTTCAGCATTTTACCTCAAAATAAGGGGAATTTCTGTGTTTTTGCCGTGAAATATGTGAAATTTCTGCAATTTTACCCCAAAATAAGGTGAATTTCTGCTTTTTTTGCCCCAAAATAATGGGAATTTCTGCATTTTTGCCCCAAAATAAGAAAAAATTTTGCTTTTTTCTTCGGAAATAAGGGAAATTTCTGCAATTTTGTCCTATAATAAGAGAAATTTCTGCAATTTTAGCCCATAAAAAAGCAAATTTCTGATATTTTGCTGCAAAATAAGGGGAATTTCTTTTTTTTGCCCCCTAATAAAGCAAATTTCTGCAATTTTGCCCCAAAATAAGGGGAATTTCTGTTTTTTGCCCCCAAATAAGGGAAATTTCTGCAATTTTGCCATAAAAAAAGGGGAATTTCTGCAATTTTCCTCAAAATAAGAAGAATTTCTACCTTTTTGCCACAAAATAAAGAAAATTACTGCATGTTTTACCCCAAAATTAGGTGAATTTCTGCAATTTTGCTCCAAAATACGAGGATTTTCTGCGTTTTTCGCCGAAAATAAGGGGAATTTTTGCCATTTTGCCGCGAAATAAGTGAAATTTCTGGAGTTTTACCCCAAAATAAGGGGAATTTCTGCCTTTTTGCCCCAAAATTAGATGAATTTCTGCAATTTTGCTCCAAAATACAAGGAATTTCTGCCTTTTTTCCCGAAAATAAAGGCAATGTATACCTTTTTGCTATAAAAAAATGAAATTTCTTCACTTTTGCCCCAAAATAAGGCGATTTTCTGCCTTTTTGACTCAAAAAAAGTGCAATTTCTGCCTTTTCCCCAAAAATAAATGGAATTTCTGTCTTTTTGCCCCAAAATAAGGGGAATTTCTGACTTTTTGCCTTGAAATAAGTGAAATTTCTAAAATGTTTCTACCAAATAAAGGAAATGTCTGCTTTTTGCCCAAAAATAAGGGGAATTTCTGCCTTTTTGCCCCAAAATAAGGGGAATTTCAGCATTTTTTCCTCAAAATAAGAGGAATTTCTGCCTTTTGCCCCAAAATATGAAAAATTTCTGCCTTTTTGCCCTAAAATAAGAAAAATTTCTGCAATTTTTTACCAAAATAAAAGAAATTTCTGCCTTTTTGTTCCAAAATAAGAGAAATTTCTGCCTTTTTTTCCCTGAAATAAGTAAAATTTCTGCAATTTTGCCCCAAATTAATGGAAATTTCTGCAATTTTGCCCCAAAGTAGAGGAAATTTCTGCACTTTTGCCCCAAATAAGGGGAATTTCTGACTTTTTGCACCCGAAAAAAGGAGATTTTCTGTCTTTTGCCTCAAAATAAGGAGAATTTCAGCCTTTTTGCCCGAATATTATGAGAATTTCTGCAATTTTTCTTCAAAATACGGAAAATTTCTGCCTTTTAGCCCCAAAATAAAGGGAATTTCTGCATTTTTCCCCAATATTAGGGGAATTTGTGCATTTTACCTCTAAATAAAAGTAATTTCTGCATGTTACCTCAAAATAAGAAGAATTTCTGCCTTTTGCCCCAAAATATGGGAAATTTCTGCATTTTTTTCCAAAATAAAGAAAATTTCTTCAATTTTGTACCATAATAAAAGAAATTTCTCCTTTTTGCCCCAAAATAAGGGGAATTTCTGCCTTTTGCCCTGAAATATGTGAAATTTCTGCAATTTTACTCCAAAATAAGGTAAATTTCTGCCTTTTTGCTCAAAAATAATGGGAATTTCTGTCTTTTTGCCCCAAAATAAGAAAAATTTTTGTTTTTTCTTCTGAAATAAGTGAAATTTCTGCAATTTTGCCCTAAAATAAGGGAAATTTCTGCAATTTTACCCCATAATAAAGCAAATTTCTGCAATTTTGCTGCAAAATAAGTGGAATTTCTGTTTTTTGCCCCTAAAAAAAGCAAATTTCTGCATTTTTGCCCCAAAATAAAATGAATTTCTGTTTTTTGCCCCCAAATAATGGAAATTTCTGCAATTTTGCCCTAAAATAAAGGGAATTTCATTTTTTTTTCTCAAAATAAGGGGAATTTTTGCCTTTTGCCCCAAAATATGGTAAATTTCTGCCTTTTTGCCCCAAAATAAGAAAAATTTCTGCCATTTTGTACCAAAATAAAAGAAATTTCTGCCTTTTTGTTCCAAAATAAAAGAAATTTCTGCATTTTTTCCCTGGAATAAGTGAAATTTCTGCAATTTTGCCCCAAAATAATGGAAATTTCTTCAATTTTGCCCAAAGTAGAGGAAATTTCTGCAATTTTGCCCCAAATAAGGGGAATTTTTGACATTCTGCACCCGAATCAAGGAGATTTTCTCTCTTTTTGCCCCAAAATTAGGAGTATTTCAGCCCTTTTGCCCCAAAATTATTAGAATTTCTGCAATTTTTCTTCAAAATACGGAAAATTTCTGCCTTTTAGCCCCAAAATAAAGGGAATTTCTGCATTTTTCTTCAATATTAGGGGAATTTCTGTATTTTACCTCTAAATAAAATGAATTTCTGCATGTTACCTCAAAATAAGAAGAATTTCTGACTTTTGCCCCAAAATATAGGGAATTTCTGCCTTTTTGTTCCAAAATGAAGAAAATTTCTTCAATTTTGTACCATAATAAAAGAAATTAGTCCTTTTTGCCCCAAAATCAAGAGAATTTCTGCCTTTTTGCCCTGAAAAATGTGAAATTTCTGCAATTTTACCCCAAAATAAGGTAAATTTCTGCCTTTTTGCCTCAAAATAATGGGAATTTCTGCCTTTTTGCCCAAAAATAAAAAAAAATTTTGTTTTTTCTTTTGAAATAAGTGAAATTTCTGCAATTTTGCCCTAAAATAAAGGAAATTTCTGCAATTTTACCCCATAATATAGGAAATTTCTGCAATTTTGCTGCAAAATAAGGGGAATTTCTGTTTTTTGCCCCCAAATAAAGCAAATTTCTGCAATTTTGCCCTAAAATAAGGGGAATTTCTGCCATTTGCCCCAAAATAAGGGGAATTTCTGCCTTTTTGCTACAAATTAAAGAAAATTACTGCATGTTTTACCCCAAAATTAGGTGAATTTCTGCAATTTTGCTCCAAAATATGAGGATTTTCTGCCTTTTTCGCCAAAAATAAGGGGAATTTCTGCGATTTGGCCGCGAAATAAGTGAAATTTCTGCAGTTTTACCCCAAAATAAGGGGAATTTCTGCCTTTTTGCCCCAAAATTAGGGGAATTTCTTAAATTTTGCTCCAAAATACGGGGAATTTCTGCCTTTTTGCCCGAAATTAAAGGCAATGTATACCTTTTTGCTATAAAAAAAGGAAATTTCTTCACTTTTGCCCCAGAAAAAGGCGATTTTCTGCCTTTTTGACTCAAAATATGTGCAATTTCAGCCTTTTTCCCAAAAATAAATGGAATTTCTGTCTTTTTGCCCCAAAATAAGGGGAATTTCTGAATTTTTTGCCCTGAAATAAGTGAAATTTCTAAAATTTTTCCACAAAATAAGGGAAAAATCTGCTTTTTGCCCCAAAATAAGGAGAATTTCTGCCTTTTTGCCCCAAAATAAGAAGAATTTCAGACTTTTTTCCTCAAAATAAGGGGAATTACTGCCTTTGCCCCAAAATATGGGAAATTTCTGCCTTTTTGCCCCAAAATAAGAAAAATTTCTGCAATTTTGTACCAAAATAAAAGAAATTTCTGCGTTTTTGTTCCATAATAAGAGAAATTTCTGCCTTTTTTCCCTGAAATAAGTGAAATTTCTGCAATTTTGCCCCAAAATAAGGGAAATTTCTGCAATTTTGCCCCAAAGTAGAGGAAATTTCTACAATTTTGCCCCAAATAAGGGGAATTTCTGACTTTTGCACCCGAAAAAAGGAGATTTTCTGTCTTTTTGACCCAAAATAAGGAGAATTTCAGCCTTTTTGCCCGAAAATTATGAGAATTTCTGCAATTTTTCTTCAAAATACGAAAAATTTCTGCCTTTTAGCCCTAAAATAAAGGGAATTTCTGCTTTTTTCTCCAATATTAGAGGAATTTCTGCATTTTACCTCTAAATAAAAGGAATTTCTGCATGTTACGTCAAAATAAGAAGAATTTCTGCCTTTTACCCCAAAATATGGGGAATTTCTGCCTTTTTGTTCCAAAATAAAGAAAATTTCTTCAATTTTCTACCATCATAAACGAAATTTCTCCTTTTTGCCCCAAGATAATGGGAATTTCTGACATTTTACCCTGAAATAAATGAAATTTCTGCAATTTTGCCTGAAAATAACGGAAATTTGTGCCTTTTTTGCCCCAAAATAAGGGGAATTTCTGCCTTTTGCCCCAAAATATGGGAAATTTCAGCGTTTTACCTCAAAAGAAGGGGAATTTCTGCGTTTTTGCCCTGAAATATGTGAAATTTCTGCAATTTGAATCCAAATTAAAGTGAATTTATGCCATATTGCCTCAAAATTATGGGAATTTCTGCCTTTTTGCCCCAAATTAAGAAAAATTTTTGATTTTTCTTCTGAAATAAGTGACATTTCTGCAATTTTGCCCCAAAATAAGGGAAATGTCTGCAATTTTTCCCCATAATAAAGCAATTTTCTGCAATTTCGCCCTAAAATAAGGGGAATTTCTGCCATTTGCCCCAAAATAAGGGGAATTTCTGCCTTTTTGCCACAAAATAAAGATAATTAGTGCATGTTTTACCCCAAAATTAGGTGAATTTCTGCAATTTTACTCCAAAATACGAGGATTTTCTGCATTTTTCGCCGAAAATAAGAGGAATTTCTGCCATTTTGCCGTGAAATAAGTGAAATTTCTGCAGTTTTACTCCAAAATAAGGAAAATTTCTGCCTTTTTGCCCCAAAATTAGGGGAATTTCTGCAATTTTGCTCCAAAATACGGGTAATTTCTGCCTTTTTGCCCGAAAATAAAGGCAATGTATACCTTATTGCTATAAAAAAGGGAAATTTCTTCACTTTTGCCCCAAAATAAGGCGATTTTTCGTCTTTTTGACTCAAAATAAGTTTCTGCCTTTTCCCCAAAAATAAACGGAATTTCTGTCTTTTTGCCCCAAAATAAGAGGAATTTCTGACTTTTTGCCCTGAAATAAGTGAAATTTCTAAAATTTTTCCACAAAATAAGGGAAATGTCTGCTTTTTGCCCCAAAATAAGGATAATTTCTTCCTTTTGCCCCAAAATAAGGGGAATTTCAGCCTTTTTTTCTCAAAATAAGGGGAATTTCTGCCTTTTGCCCCAAAATATGGGAAATTTCTGCATTTTTGCCCCAAAATAAGAAAAATTTCTGCAATTTTGACCAAAATAAAAGAAATTTCTGCATTTTTGTTCCAAAATAAGAGAAATTTCTGCCTTATTTCCCTGACATAAGTGAAATTTCTGCAATTTTGCCCCAAAATAATAGAAATTTCTGCAATTTTGCCCCAATGTAGAGGAAATTTCTGCAATTTTGCCCCAAATAAGGGGAATTTCTGACTTTTGCACCCGAAAAAAGGAGATTTTCTGTCTTTTTGCTCCAAAAAAAAGGAGAATTTCAGCCTTTTTGCCCGAAAATTATGAGAATTTCTGCTATTTTTCTTCAAAATACGGAAAATTTCTGCCTTTTAGCACCAAAATAAAGGGAATTTCTGCATTTGATAC
Source organism: Micromys minutus (assembly GCF_963924665.1). Lineage (NCBI taxonomy): Eukaryota > Metazoa > Chordata > Mammalia > Rodentia > Muridae > Micromys > Micromys minutus. The sequence continues at coordinate 16,892 of NW_027667443.1, forward strand.
CCGATATTAGGGGAATTTCTGCATTTTACCTCTAAATAAAAGGAATCTGCATGTTACCTCAAAATAAGAAGAATTTCTGCCTTTTACTCCAAAATATGGGGAATTTCTGCCTTTTTGTTCCAAAATAAAGAAAATTTCTTCAATTTTGTACCATAATAAAAGAAATTTCTACTTTTTGTCCCAAAATAAGTTGAATTTCTGACTTTTTACCCTGAAATAAATTAAATTTCTGCAATTTTGCCCGAAAATAAGGGAAATATGTGCCTTGTTTGACCCAAAATAAGGGGAATTTCTGCCTTTTGCCCCAAAATATGATGGAATTTCAGCATTTTACCTCAAAATAAGGGGAATTTCTGCTTTTTTGCCCTGAAATATGTGAAATTTCTGCAATTTTACCCCAAAATAAGGTGAATTTCTGACTTTTTGCCCCATAATAATGGAAATTTCTGACTTTTTGCCCCAAATTAAGTAAAATTTTTGTTTTTTCTTCTGAAATAAGTGAAATTTCTGCAATTTTGCCCTAAAATAAGGGAAATTTCTGCAATTTTTTCCCATAATAAAGCAAATTTCGACAATTTTGCCGCAAAATAACAGGAATTTGTGGTTTTTGCCCCCAAATAAAGCAAATTTCTGCAATTTTGCCCCAAAATAAGGGGAATTTCAGTTTTTTGGCCCCAAATAAGGGAAATTTCTGCTATTTTGCCCTAAAATAAGGGGAATTTCTGCCATTTGCCCCAAAATAAGGGGAATTTCTGCCTTTTTGCCACAAAATAAAGAAAATTACTGCATGTTTTACCCCAAAATTGGGTGAATGTCTGCAATTTTGCTCCAAAATACGAGGATTTTCTGCCTTTTCGCCGAAAATATGGGGAATTTCTGCCATTTTGCCGCGAAATAAGTGAAATTTCTGCAGTTTTACCCCAAAATAAGGGAATTTCTGCCTTTTTGCACCAAAATTAGGGGAATTTCTGCATTTTGCTATAAAATGCGGGGAATTTCTGCCTTTTTGCCCGAAAATAAAGGCAATGTATATCTTTTTGCTGTAAAAAAAAGAAATTTCTTCACTTTTGCCCCAAAATAAAGCGATTTTCCGCTTTTTTGACTCAAAATAAGTGCAAATTCTGCCTTTTCCCCAAAAATAAACAGAATTTCTGTCTTTTTGCCCCAAAATAAGGGGAATTTCTGACGTTTTGCCCTGAAATAAGTGAAATTTCTAAAATTTTTCCCCAAAATAAGGGAAATGTCTGCTTTTTGCCCCAAAATAAGGATAATTTCTGCCTTTTTGCCCCCAAATAAGGGGAATTTCAGCCTTTTTTCCTCAAAATAAGGGGAATTTCTGCCTTTTGCCCCAAAATATGGGAAATTTCTGCCTTTTTCCCCCAAAATAAGAAAAATTTCTGCAATTTTGTACCAAAATAAAAGAAATTTCTGCATTTTTGTTCCAAAATAAGAGAAATTTCTGCCTTATTTCCCTGACATAAGTGAAATTTCTGCAATTTTGCCCCAAAATAAGGGAAATTTCTGCAATTTTGCCCCAAAGTAGAGGAAATTTCTGCAATTTTGCACCAAATAAGGGGAATTTCTGACTTTTTCTACCGGAAAAAAGGAGATTTTCTGTCTTTTTGCCCCAAAATATGGAGAATTTCAGCCTTTTTGCCCGAAAATTATGAGAATTTCTGCTATTTTTCTTCAAAATATGGAAAATTTCTGCCATTTAGCCCCAAAATAAAGGGAATTTCTGCATTTGATACCCGATATTAGGAGAATTTCTGCATTTTACCTCTAAATAAAAGGAATTTCTGCATGTTACCTCAAAATAAGAAGAATTTCTGCCTTTTACCCCAAAATATGGGGAATTTCTGCCTTTTTGTTCCAAAATAAAGAAAATTTCTTCAATTTTGTACCATAATAAAAGAAATTTCTACTTTTTGCCCCAAAATAAGGGGAATTTCTGACTTTTTACCCTGAAATAAATGATATTTCTGCAATTTTGCCCGAAAATAAGGGAAATATGTGCATTTTTTGTCCCTAAATAAGGGGAATTTCTGCCTTTTGTCCCAAAATATGGAAAATTTCAAAATTTTACCTGAAAATAAGGGGAATTTCTGCCTTTTGCCCTGAAATATGGTAAATTTCTGCAATTTTACCCCAAAATAAGGTGAATTTCTGCTTTTTGCCCCAAAATAATGGGAATTTCTGCCTTTTTGCCCCAAAATAAGAAAAATTTTTGTTTTTTCTTCTGAAATAAGTGAAATTTCTGCAATTTTGCCCTAAAATAAGGGAAATTTCTGCAATTTTTCCCCATAATAAAGCAAATTTCGGCAATTTTGCCGCAAAATAAGAGGAATTTCTTTTTTTTGCCCCCAAATAAAGCAAATTTCTGCAATTTTGCCCCAAAATAAGGGGAATTTCTGTTTTTTGCCCCCAAATAAGGGAAATTTCTGCTATTTTGCCCTAAAATAAGGGAAATTTCTGCCATTTGCCCCAAAATAAAGGGAATTTCTGCCTTTTTGCCACAAAATAAAGAAAATTACTGCATGTTTTACCCCAAAATTGGGTGAATGTCTGCAATTTTGCTCCAAAATACGAGGATTTTCTGCCTTTTTCGCCGAAAATATGGGGAATTTCTGCCATTTTGCCGCGAAATAAGTGAAATTCCTGCAGTTTTACCCCAAAATAAGGGGAATTTCTGCCTTTTTGCCCCAAAATTAGGGGAATTTCTGCAATTTTGCTCCAAAATACAGGGAATTTCTGCCTTTTTGCCCGAAAATAAAGGCAATGTATACCTTTTTGCTATAAAAAAGGGAAATTTCTTCACTTTTGCCTCAAAATAAGGCGATTTTCCGCCTTTTTGACTCAAAATAAGTGCAAATTCTGCCTTTTCCCCAAAAATAAATGGAATTTCTGTCTTTTTGCCCCAAAATAAGGGGAATTTCTGACTTTTTGCCCTGAAATAAGTGAAATTTCTAAAATTTTTCCCCAAAATAAAGGATATGTCTGCTTTTTGCCCCAAAATAAAAAGAATTTCTGCCTTTTTGCCCCAATATAAGGGGAATTTCTGCCTTTTTGCTCCAAAATAAGAAAAATTTCTGCAATTTTGTACTAAAATAAAAGAAATTTCTGCCTTTTTGCTCCAAAATAAGAGAAATTTCTGCCTTTTCTCCCTGAAATAAGTGAAATTCCTGCAATTTTGCCCCAAATTAAGGGAAATTTCTGCAATTTTGCCCCAAAGTAAAGGAAATTTCTGCAATTTTCCACCAAATAAGGGAAATTTCTGACTTTTTGCACCCAAAAAAAGGAGATTTTCTGTCCTTTTGCCCCAAAATAAGGAGAATTTCAGCCATTTGCCAGAAAATTATGAGAATTTCTGCAATTTTTCTTCAAAATACGGAAAATTTCTTTCTTTTAGCCCCAAAATAAAGGGAATTTCTGCATTTTCCTCCAATATTAGGGTAATTTCTGTATTTTACCGATAAATAAAAGAAATTTCTGCATTTTACCTCAAAATAAGAAGAATTTCTGACTTTTACCCCAAAATATGGGGAATTTCTGCCTTTTTGTTCCAAAATAAAGAAAATTTCTTCAATTTTGTACAATAATAAAAGAAATTTCTCTTTTTGCCCCAAAATAAGGAGAATTTCTGACTTTTTACCATGAAATAAATGAAATTTCTACAATTTTTCCCGAAAATAAGGGAAATATTTGCCTTTTTTGCCCCAAAATAAGGGGAATTTCTTCCTTTTGCCCCAAAATATGGGGAATTTCAGCATTTTGCCTCAAAATAAGGGGAATTTTTGCCTTTTTGCCCTGAAATATGTAAAATTTCTGCAATTTTTCCCCAAAATAAGGTGAATATCTGCCTTTTTGCCCCAAAATAATGGGAATTTCTGCCTTTTTGCCCCAAAATAAGAAATTTTTTTGTTTTTTCTTCTGAAATAAGTGAAATTTCTGCAATTTTGCCCTAAATTAAGGGAAATTTCTGCAATTTTTCCCCATAATAAAGCAAATTTCGCAATTTTGCCGCAAAATAAGAGGAATTTCTGTTTTTTGCCCCCAAATAAAGGAAATTTCTGCTATTTTGCCCTAAAATAATGGGAATTCCTGCCATTTGCCCCAAAATAATGGGAATTTCTGCTTTTTTGCCACAAAATAAAGAAAATTACTGCATGTTTTACCCCAAAATTGGGTGAATGTCTGCAATTTTGCTCCAAAATACGAGGATTTTCTGCCTTTTTCGCCGAAAATATGGGGAATTGCTGCCATTTTGCTGCGAAATAAGTGAAATTTCTGCAGTTTTACCCCAAAATAAGGGGAATTTCTGCCTTTTTGCCCTAAAATTAGGAGAATTTCTGCAATTTTGCTCCAAAATACGGGGAATTTCTGCCTTTTTGCCCGAAAATAAAGGCAATGTATACCTTTTTGCTATAAAAAAAAAGAAATTTCTTCACTTTTGCCTCAAAATAAGGCGATTTTCTGCCTATTGACTCAAAATAAGTGCAAATTCTGCCTTTTCCCCAAAAATAAACGGAATTTCTGTCTTTTTGCCCAAAAATAAGGGGAATTTCTGACGTTTTGCCCCAATATAAGGGGAATTTCTGCCTTTTTTCTCCAAAATAAGAAAAATTTCTGCAATTTTATACCAAAATAAAAGAAATTTCTGCCTTTTTGCCCCAAAATAAGAAAAATTTTTGTTTTTTCTTCTGAAATAAGTGAAATTTCTGCAATTTTGCCCTAAAATAAGGGAAATTTCTGCAATTTTTCCCCATAATAAAGCAAATTTCGGCAATTTTGCCGCAAAATAAGAGGAATTTCTTTTTTTTGCCCCCAAATAAAGAAAATTTCTGCAATTTTGCCCCAAAATAAGGGGAATTTCTGTTTTTTGCCCCCAAATAAGGGAAATTTCTGCTATTTTGCCCTAAAATAAGGGAAATTTCTGCCATTTGCCCCAAAATAAAGGGAATTTCTGCCTTTTTGCCACAAAATAAAGAAAATTACTGCATGTTTTACCCCAAAATTGGGTGAATGTCTGCAATTTTGCTCCAAAATACGAGGATTTTCTGCCTTTTTCGCCGAAAATATGGGGAATTTCTGCCATTTTGCCGCGAAATAAGTGAAATTCCTGCAGTTTTACCCCAAAATAAGGGGAATTTCTGCCTTTTTGCCCCAAAATTAGGGGAATTTCTGCAATTTTGCTCCAAAATACAGGGAATTTCTGCCTTTTTGCCCGAAAATAAAGGCAATGTATACCTTTTTGCTATAAAAAAAAAGAAATTTCTTCACTTTTGCCTCAAAATAAGGCGATTTTCTGCCTATTGACTCAAAATAAGTGCAAATTCTGCCTTTTCCCCAAAAATAAACGGAATTTCTGTCTTTTTGCCCAAAAATAAGGGGAATTTCTGACGTTTTGCCCCAATATAAGGGGAATTTCTGCCTTTTTTCTCCAAAATAAGAAAAATTTCTGCAATTTTATACCAAAATAAAAGAAATTTCTGCCTTTTTGCTCCAAAATAAGAGAAATTTCTGCCTTTTCTCCCTGAAATAAGTGAAATTCCTGCAATTTTGCCCCAAATTAAGGGAAATTTCTGCAATTTTGCCCCAAAGTAAAGGAAATTTCTGCAATTTTGCCCCAAATAAGTGGAATTTCTGACTTTTTGCACCCCAAAAAAGGAGATTTTCTGTCCTTTTGCCCCAAAATATGGAGAATTTCAGCCATTTGCCCGAAAATTATGAGAATTTCTGCATTTTTTCTTCAAAATACAGAAAATTTCTTCTTTTTAGCCCCAAAATAAAGGGAATTTCTGCATTTTCCCCCAATATTAGGGGAATTTCTTTATTTTACCTCTAAATAAAAGAAATTTCTGCATTTTACCTCAAAATAAAAAGAATTTCTGACTTTTACCCCAAAATATGGGGAATTTCTGCCTTTTTGTTCCAAAATACAGAAAATTTCTTCAATTTTGTACCATAATAAAAGAAATTTCTCCTTTTTGCCCCAAAATAAGTGGAATTTCTGACTTTTTACCCTAAAATAAATGAAATTTCAGCAATTTTGCCTGAAAATAAGGGAAATTTGTGCCTTTTGCCCCAACATAAAAAGAATTTCTGCCTTTTGCCCCAAAATATGGGGAATTTCAGCATTTTACCTCAAAATAAGGGGAATTTCTGCCTTTTTGCCCTGAAATATGTAAAATTTCTGCAATTTTACCCCAAAATAAGGTGAATTTCTGCCTTTTTGCCCCAAAATAATGGGAATTTCTGCCTTTTTGCCCCAAAATAAGAAAAATTTTTGCTTTTTTTTCTGAAATAAGTGAAATTTCTGCAATTTTGCCCTAAAATAAGGAAAATATCTGAAATTTTTCCTCATAATAAAGCAAATTTCTGCAATTTAGCCCCAAAATAAGGAATATTTCTGTTTTTTGCCCCCAAATAAGGGAAATTTCTGCAATTTTGCCCTAAAATAAGGAAAATTTCTGCAATTTTTCCCCATAATAAAGCAAATTTCTGCAATTTTGCTGCAAAATAAAGGGAATTTCTGTTTTTTGCCCCCAAATAAAGCAAATTTCTGCAATTTTGCCCCAAAATAAGGGGAATTTCTGTTTTTTGCCCACAAATGAGGGAAATTTCTGTAATTTTGCCCTAAAACAAGGGGCATTTCTGCCATTTGCCCCAAAATAAGGGGAATTTCTGCCTTTTTGCCACAAAATAAAGAAAATTAGTGCATGTTTTCTTCCAAAATTAGGTGAATATCTGCAATTTTGCTCCAAAATACGAGGATTTTCTGCCTTTTTCGCCGAAAATAAGGGGAATTTCTGCCATTTTGCCGCGAAATAAGTGAAATTTCTGAAGTTTTACTCCAAAATAAGGGGAATTTCTGCCTTTTGGCACAAAATTAGGGGAATTTCTACAATTTTGCTCCAAAATACGGGGAATTTCTGCCTTTTTGCCCGAAAATAAAGGCAATGTATACCTTATTGCTATAAAAAAGGGAAATTTCTTCACTTTTGCACCAAAATAAGGAGATTTTCCGTCTTTTTGACTCAAAATAAGTGCAATTTCTGCCTTTTCCCCAAAAACAAATGGAATTTCTGTCTTTTTGCCCCAAAATAAGGGGAATTTCTGACTTTTTGCCCTGAAATAAGTGAAATTTCTAAAATTTTTCTTCAAAATAAGGGAAATGTCTGCTTTTTGCCCCAAAATAAGGAGAATTTCTGCCTTTTTGCCCCAATATAAGGGGAATTTCTGCCTTTTTGCTCCAAAATAAGAAAAATTTCTGCAATTTTGTACCAAAATAAAAGAAATTTCTGCCTTTTTGCTCCAAAATAAAAGAAATTTCTGCCTTTTCTCCCTGAAATAAGTGAAATTCCTGCAATTTTGGCCCAAATTAAGGGAAATTTCTGCAATTTTGCCCCAAAGTAAAGGAAATTTCTGCAATTTTCCACCAAATAAGGGGAATTTCTGACTTTTTGCTCCGAAAAAAAAGAAGATTTTCTGTCCTTTTGCCCCAAAATATGGAGAATTTCAGCCATTTGCCCGAAAATTATGAGAATTTCTGCATTTTTTCTTCAAAATACAAAATATTTCTTCTTTTTAGCCCTAAAATAAAGGGAATTTCTGCATTTCCCCTCTATATTAGGGGAATTTCTTTATTTTACCTCTAAATAAAAGAAATTTCTGCATTTTACCTCAAAATAAGAAAAATTTCTGACTTTTACCCAAAATATGGGGAATTTCTGCCTTTTTGTTCCAAAATACAGAAAATTTCTTCAATTTTGTACCATAATAAAAGAAATTTCCCCTTTTTGCCCCAAAATAAGTGGAATTTCTGACTTTTTACCCTGAAATAAATGAAACTTCTGCAATTTTGCCTGAAAATAAGGGAAATTTGTGCCTTTTGCCCCTACATAAGAAGAATTTCTGCCTTTTGCCCCAATATATGGGGAATTTCAGCATTTTACTTCAAAATAAGGGGAATTTCTGACTTTTTGCCCTGAAATATGTGAAATTTCTGCAATTTTACCCCAAAATAAGGTGAATTTCTGCCTTTTTGCCCCAAAATAATTGGAATTTCTGCCTTTTTGCCCCAAAATAAGAAAAATTTTTGTTTTTTCTTCTGAAATAAGTGAAATTTCTGCAATTTTGCCATAAAATAAAGGAAATTTCTGCAATTTTATCCCATAATAAAGCAAATTTCTGCAATTTTGCCCCAAAATAAGGGGAATTTCTGTTTTTTGCCCCCAAATGAGGGAAATTTCTGTAATTTGCCCTAAAACAAGGGGAATTTCTGCCATTTGCCCCAAAATAAGGGGAATTTCTGCCTTTTTGCCACAAAATAAAGAAAATTAGTGCATGTTTTATTCCAAAATTAGGTGAATATCTGCAATTTTGCTCCAAAATACGAGGATTTTCTGCCTTTTTCGCCGAAAATAAGGGGAATTCTGCCATTTTGCCGCGAAATAAGTGAAATTTCTGAAGTTTTACTCCAAAATAAGGGGAATTTCTGCCTTTTTGCCCCAAAATTAGGGGAATTTCTACAATTTTGCTCCAAAATACGGGGAATTTCTGCCTTTTTGCCCGAAAATAAAGGCAATGTATACCTTATTGCTATAAAAAAGGGAAATTTCTTCACTTTTGCACCAAAATAAGGAGATTTTCCATCTTTTTGACTCAAAATAAGTGCAATTTCTGCCTTTTCCCCAAAAATAAATGGAATTTCTGTCTTTTTGCCCCAAAATAAGGGGAATTTCTGACTTTTTGCCCTGAAATAAGTGAAATATCTAAAATTTTTCCCCAAAATAAGGGAAATATCTGCTTTTTGCCCCAAAATAAGGAGAATTTCTGCCTTTTTGGCCCAATATAAGGGGAATTTCTGCCTTTTTGCTCCAAAATAAGAAAAATTTCTGCAATTTTGTACTAAAATAAAAGAAATTTCTGCCTTTTTGCTCCAAAATAAGAGAAATTTCTGCCTTTTCTCCCTGAAATAAGTGAAATTCCTGCAATTTTGGCCCAAATTAAGGGAAATTTCTGCAATTTTGCCCCAAAGTAAAGGAAATTTCTGCAATTTTCCACCAAATAAGGGGAATTTCTGACTTTTTGCACCCAAAAAAAAGAAGATTTTCTGTCCTTTTGCCCCAAAATATGGAGAATTTCAGCCATTTGCCCGAAAATTATGAGAATTTCTGCATTTTTTCTTCAAAATACAGAAAATTTCTTCTTTTTAGCCCCAAAATAAAGGGAATTTCTGCATTTTCCCCCAATATTAGGGGAATTTTTGTATTTTACCTCTAAATAAAAGAAATTTCTGCATTTTACCTCAAAATAAGAAGAATTTCTGACTTTTACCACAAAATATGGGGAATTTCTGCCTTTTTGTTCCAAAATACAGAAAATTTCTTCAATTTTGTACCATAATAAAAGAAATTTCCCCTTTTTGCCCCAAAAAATGGAATTTCTGACTTTTTACCCTGAAATAAATGAAACTTCTGCAATTTTGCCTGAAAATAAGGGAAATTTGTGCCTTTTGCCCCTACATAAGAAGAATTTCTGCCTTTTACCCCAATATATGGGGAATTTCAGCATTTTACTTCAAAATAAGGGGAATTTCTGACATTTTGCCCTGAAATATGTGAAATTTCTGCAATTTTACCCCAAAATAAGGTGAATTTCTGCCTTTTTGCCCCAAAATAATGGGAATTTCTGCCTTTTTGCCCCAAAATAAGAAAAATTTTGTTTTTTTTCCTGAAATAAGTTAAATTTCTGCAATTTTGCCCTAAAATAAGGGAAATATCTGAAATTTTTCCCCATAATAAAGAAAATTTCTGCAATTTTGCACCAAAATAAGGGGAATTTCTGTTTTTTGCCCCCAAATAAAGGAAATTTCTGCAATTTTGCCCTAAAATAAGGGAAATTTCTGACATTTGCCTTAAAATAAGGGGAATTTCTGCCTTTTTGCCACAAAATAAAGAAAATTACTGCATATTATACCCCAAAATTAGGTGAATTTCTGCAATTTTGTTCCAAAATACGAGGATTTTCTGCCTTTTTCACCGAAAATAAGAGGAATTTCTGCCATTTTGCCGCGAAATAATTAAAATTTCTGCAGTTTTACGCCAAAATAAGGGGAATTTCTGACTTTTTGATCCAAAATTAGGGGAATTAATGCAATTTTGCTCCAAAATACGGGTCATTTCTGCCTTTTTGCCTGAAATTAAGTGGAATTTCTGCCTTTTTGTCCGGAAATAAGTGAAATTTCTGCAATTTTAGCCAAAAATTAGGGATTCCATTTTTGCCCCAAAATAAGGGAAATTTCTGCCATTTTGCACTGAAATATTTGAAATGTCTGCAATTTTACCCCAAAATAAAGGGAATTTCTGCCTTTTTGCCCCAAAATATAAGGAATTTCTGCCTTTTTGCCCCAAAATAAGGAAAATTTCTGCAATTTTGCCCCAAAATAAGGGGAATTTCTCCCTTTTTACCCCAAAATAAAGGGAATTTCAGCCTTTTTACCTGAAAATAAGTGAATTTTCTGCAATTTTGCCCAAAATAAGGGAAATTTCTGCAATTTTGCCCCAAAATAAGGTAAATTCCTGCAATTTTGCCCCACAATAAATGGAATTTCTGAGTTTTGCCCCAAAATAAGGAGAATTTTTGCCTTTTTGCCACACAATTAGGGGAATTTCTGCAATTTTTCTCCAAAATACGGGGAATTTCTGCCTTTTTACCCGGAAATAAGGAGAATGCATATCTTTTTGCCATAAAAAAGGGAAATTTCTTCATTTTTTTCCAAGATAAGGGGAATTTCTGCCTTTATGCCTCTAAATAAGTGGAATTTCTGTCTTTTTCCCCCATAATAAGGGGAATTTCTGACTTATTACCCTGAAATAAGTGAAATTTCTGCAATTTTTCCCCAAAATAAGGGAAATTTCTGCCTTTTTCCCCCAAATAAAGGGAATTTCAGCCTTTTTACCTCAAAATAAAGGGAATTTCTACATTTTGCCACAAAATATTAGGAATTTCTGCCTTTTTGCCCCAAAATAAGGAAAGTTTTGCCTTTTTTCTCTGAAATAAGTGAAATTTTTTCAATTTTGCCCCAAAATAAGTGAAATTTCTGAGTTTTGCCCCAAAATAAGGAGAATTTCTGTGTTTTTGCCTGAACATATAGGGATTTTCTGCCTTTTTGCTCCACAATTAGGGGATTTTCTGCAATTGTGTTCCAAAATACGAGGAATTTCTGCTTTTTTGCCCTAAAATAAGAAGAATGTATACCTTTTGCCACAAAAGAGAGAAATTTCTTCATTTTTGCCCCAAAATAAGAGGAATTTCTTCCTTCTTACGTCAAATTAAGTGAAATTTCTGCCTTTTTACCCAAAAATAAACGGAATTTCTGTCTTTTTGCCCCAAAATAAAAGAAATTTTTGAATTTTGCCCTGAAATATGTGAAATTTCTGCAATTTTGCCCCAAAATAAGGGAAATTTCTGCCTTTTTGCCACAAAATAAAGGGAATTTCTGTCTTTTTGCCGCAAAATAAGGGGAATTTCAGCATTTTACATCATAATAAGGGGAATCTCTGCATTTTTGCCCCAAAATATGGGGAATTTCTGCATTTTTGCCCCAAAATAAAGAAAATTTCTACAATTTTGTACCAAAATAAAAGAAATTTCTGCCTTTTTGCCCCAAAATAAGAGAAATTTCTGAGTTTTTTTCTCTGAAATAAGTGAAATTTCTGCAATTTTGCCCCAAAATAAGGGAAATTTCTGCAATTTTTTTCCATAATAAGGGAAATTTCTGCAATTTTGCAACAAAATAAGGGGAATTTCTGTTTTTTGCCCCCAAATAAGGGAAATTTCTGCAATTTTGCCCTAAAATAAGGGAAATTTCTGACATTTGCCTTAAAATAAGGGGAATTTCTGCCTTTTTGCCACAAAATAAAGAAAATTACTGCATATTATACCCCAAAATTAGGTGAATTTCTGCAATTTTGCTCCAAAATACGAGGATTTTCTGCCTTTTTCACCGAAAATAAGGGGAATTTCTGCCATTTTGCCGCGAAATAATTGAAATTTCTGCAGTTTTACGCCAAAATAAGGGGAATTTCTGACTTTTTGATCCAAAATTAGGGGAATTAATGCAATTTTGCTCCAAAATATGGGTCATTTCTGCCTTTTTGCCAGAAATTAAGTGGAATTTCTGCCTTTTTGTCCGGAAATAAGTGAAATTTCTGCAATTTTAGCCAAAAATTAGGGATTCCATTTTTGCCCCAAAATAAGGGAAATTTCTGCCATTTTGCACTGAAATATTTGAAATTTCTGCAATTTTACCCCAAAATAAAGGGAATTTCTGCCTTTTTGCCCCAAAATATAAGGAATTTCTGCCTTTTTGCCCCAAAATAAGGAAAATTTCTGCAATTTTGCCCCAAAATAAGGGGAATTTCTCCCTTTTTACCCCAAAATAAAGGGAATTTCAGAATTTTTACCTGAAAATAAGTTAATTTTCTGCAATTTTGCCCAAAATAAGAAAAATTTCTGCAATTTTGCCCCAAAATAAGGTAAATTCCTGCAATTTTGCCCCACAATAAGTGGAATTTCTGAGTTTTGCCCCTAAATAAGGAGAAATTTTGCCTTTTTGCCCCACAATTAGGGGAATTTCTGCAATTTTGCTCAAAAATACGGGGAATTTCTGCCTTTTTACCCGGAAATAAGGGGAATGCATACCTTTTTGCCATAAAAAAGGGAAATTTCTTCATTTTTGTCCAAAATAAGGGGAATTTCTGCCTTTATGCCTCTAAATAAGTGGAATTTCTGTCTTTTTCCCCCATAATAAGGGGAATTTCTGACTTATTACCCTGAAATAAGTGAAATTTCTGCAATTTTTCCCCAAAATAAAAGAAATTTCTGCCTTTTTCCCCCAAATAAAGGGAATTTCGGCCTTTTTACCTCAAAATAATGGGAATTTCTGCATTTTGCCACAAAATATTAGGAATTTCTGCCTTTTTGCCCCAAAATAAGGAAAGTTTTTGCCTTTTTTCCCTGAAATAAGTGAAATTTTTTCTATTTTGCCCCAAAATAAGTGAAATTTCGAGTTTTGCCCCAAAATAAGGAGAATTTCTGTGTTTTTGCCTGAACATATAGGGATTTTCTGCCTTTTTGCTCCACAATTAGGGGATTTTCTGCAATTGTGTTCCAAAATACAAGGAATTTCTGCTTTTTTGCCCGGAAATAAGAAGAATGTATACCTTTTGCCACAAAAGAGAGAAATTTCTTCATTATTGCCCCAAAATAAGAGGAATTTCTTCCTTCTTACGTCAAATTAAGTGAAATTTCTGCCTTTTTACCCAAAAATAAACGGAATTTCTGTCTTTTTGCCCCAAAATAAAAGAAATTTTTGAATTTTGCCCTGAAATATGTGAAATTTCTGCAAATTTGCCCCAAAATAAGGGAAATTTCTGCCTTTTTGCCACAAAATAAAGGGAATTTCTGTCTTTTTGCCCCAAAATAAGGGGAATTTCAGCATTTTACATCATAATAAGGGGAATCTCTGCATTTTTGCCCCAAAATATGGGGAATTTCTGCATTTTTGCCCCAAAATAAAGAAAATTTCTACAATTTTGTACCAAAATAAAAGAAATTTCTGCCTTTTTGCCCCAAAATAAGAGAAATTTCTGAGTTTTTTTCTCTGAAATAAGTGAAATTTCTGCAATTTTGCCCCAAAATAAGGGAAATTTCTGCAATTTTTTTCCATAATAAGGGAAATTTCTGCAATTTTGCCATAAAATAAGGGGAATTTCTGTTTTTTGCCCCCAAATAAGGGAAATTTCTGCAATTTTGCCCTAAAATAAGGAAAATTTCTGACATTTGCCTTAAAATAAGGGGAATTTCTGCCTTTTTGCCACAAAATAAAGAAAATTACTGCATATTATACCCCAAAATTAGGTGAATTTCTGCAATTTTGTTCCAAAATACGAGGATTTTCTGCCTTTTTCACCGAAAATAAGAGGAATTTCTGCCATTTTGCCGCGAAATAATTAAAATTTCTGCAGTTTTACGCCAAAATAAGGGGAATTTCTGACTTTTTGATCCAAAATTAGGAGAATTAATGCAATTTTGCTCCAAAATACGGGTCATTTCGGCCTTTTTGCCTGAAATTAAGTGGAATTTCTGCCTTTTTGTCCGGAAATAAGTGAAATTTCTGCAATTTTAGCCAAAAATTAGGGATTCCATTTTTGCCCCAAAATAAGGGAAATTTCTGCCATTTTGCACTGAAATATTTGAAATGTCTGCAATTTTACCCCAAAATAAAGGGAATTTCTGCCTTTTTGCCCCAAAATATAAGGAATTTCTGCCTTTTTGCCCCAAAATAAGGAAAATTTCTGCAATTTTGCCCCAAAATAAGGGGAATTTCTCCATTTTTACCCCAAAATAAAGGGAATTTCAGCCTTTTTACCTGAAAATAAGTGAATTTTCTGCAATTTTGCCCAAAATAAGGGAAATTTCTGCAATTTTGCCCCAAAATAAGGTAAATTCCTGCAATTTTGCCCCAAAATAAATGGAATTTCTGAGTTTTGCCCCAAAATAAGGAGAATTTTTGCCTTTTTGCCCCACAATTAGGGGAATTTCTGCAATTTTGCTCCAAAATACGGGGAATTTCTGCCTTTTTACCCGGAAATAAGGGGAATGCATACCTTTTTGCCATAAAAAAGGGAAATTTCTTCATTTTTTTCCAAGATAAGGGGAATTTCTGCCTTTATGCCTCTAAATAAGTGGAATTTCTGTCTTTTTCCCCCATAATAAGGGGAATTTCTGACTTATTACCCTGAAATAAGTGAAATTTCTGCAATTTTTCCCCAAAATAAGGGAAATTTCTGCCTTTTTCCCCCAAATAAAGGGAATTTCAGCCTTTTTACCTCAAAATAAAGGGAATTTCTGCATTTTGCCACAAAATATTAGGAATTTCTGCCTTTTTGCCCCAAAATAATGAAAGTTTTTGCCTTTTTTCCCTGAAATAAGTGAAATTTCTTCAATTTTGCCCCAAAATAAGTGAAATTTCTGAGTTTTGCCCCAAAATAAGGAGAATTTCTGTGTTTTTGCCTGAACATATAGGGATTTTCTGCCTTTTTGCTCCACAATTAGGGGATTTTCTGCAATTGTGCTCCAAAATACGAGGAATTTCTGCTTTTTTGCCCGAAAATAAGAAGAATGTATACCTTTTGCCACAAAAAAGAGAAATTTCTTCATTTTTGCCCCAAAATAAGAGGAATTTCTTCCTTCTTACGTCAAATTAAGTGAAATTTCTGCCTTTTTACCCAAAAATAAACGGAATTTCTGTCTTTTTGCCCCAAAATAAAAGAAATTTTTGAATTTTGCCCTGAAATATGTGAAATTTCTGCAATTATGCCCCAAAATAAGGGAAATTTCTGCCTTTTGGCCACAAAATAAAGGGAATTTCTGTCTTTTTGCCCCAAAATAAGGGGAATTTCAGCATTTTACCTCATAATAAGGGGAATCTCTGCATTTTTGCCCCAAAATATGGGAAATTTCTTCATTTTTGCCCCAAAATAAGAAAAATTTCTGCAATTTTGTACCAAAATAAAAGAAATTTCTGCATTTTTGTTCCAAAATAAGAGAAATTTCTGCTTTTTTTCCCTGACATAAGTGAAATTTCTGCAATTTTGCCCCAAAATAAAGGAAATTTCTGCAATTTTGCCCCAAAGTAGAGGAAATTTCTGCAATTTTACCCCAAATAAGGGGAATTTCTGACTTTTTGCACCCAAAAAAAGGAGATTTTCTGTCCTTTTGAACCAAAATAAGGAGAATTTCAGCCATTTGCCCGAAAATTATGAGAATTTCTGCAATTTTTCTTCGAAATACAGAAAATTTCTTCCTTTTAGCCCCAAAATAAAGGGAATTTCTGCATTTTCCCCCAATATTAGGGGAATTTCTGTATTTTACCTCTAAATAAAAGAAATGTCTGCATTTTACCTCAAAATAAGAAGAATTTCTGACTTTTACCCCAAAATATGGGGAATTTCTGCCTTTTTGTTCCAAAATAAAGAAAATTTCTTCAATTTTGTACCATAATAAAAGAAATTTCTCCTTTTTGCCCCAAAAAAGGGGAATTTCTGACTTTTTACCCTGAAATAAATTAAATTTCTGCAATTTTGCCTGAAAATAAGGGAAATTTGTCCCTTTTGCCCCAAAATAAGAAGAATTTCTCCCTTTTGCCCCAAAATATGGGGAATTTCAGCATTTTACCTCAAAATAAGGGGAATTTCTGACTTTTTGCCCTGAAGTATGTGAAATTTCTGCAATTTTACCCCAAAATAAGGTGAATTTCTGCCTTTTTGCCCCAAAATAATGGGAATTTCTTTTATTTGCCCCAAAATAAGAAAAATTTTTGCTTTTTTTTTCCTGAAATAAGTTAAATTTCTGCAATTTTGCCCTAAAATAAGGGTAATTTCTGAAATTTTTCCCCATAATAAAGCAAATTTCTGCAATTTTGCACCAAAATAAGGGGAATTTCTGTTTTTTGCCCCCAAATAAAGGAAATTTCTGCAATTTTGCCCTAAAATAAAAGAAATTTCTGACATTTGCCTTAAAATAAGGGGAATTTCTGCCTTTTTGCCACAAAATAAAGAAAATTACTGCATATTATACCCCAAAATTAGGTGAATTTCTGCAATTTTGCTCCAAAATACGAGGATTTTCTGCCTTTTTCACCGAAAATAAGGGGAATTTCTGCCATTTTGCCGCGAAATAATTGAAATTTCTGCAGTTTTACGCCAAAATAAGGGGAATTTCTGACTTTTTGATCCAAAATTAGGGGAATTAATGCAATTTTGCTCCAAAATACGGGTCATTTCTGCCTTTTTGCCTGAAATTAAGTGGAATTTCTGCCTTTTTGTCCGGAAATAAGTGAAATTTCTGCAATTTTAGCCAAAAATTAGGGATTCCATTTTTGCCACAAAATAAGGGAAATTTCTGCCATTTTGCACTGAAATATTTGAAATGTCTGCAATTTTACCCCAAAATAAAGGGAATTTCTGCCTTTTTGCCCCAAAATATAAGGAATTTCTGCCTTTTTGCCCCAAAATAAGGAAAATTTCTGCAATTTTGCCCCAAAATAAGGGGAATTTCTCCCTTTTTACCCCAAAATAAAGGGAATTTCAGCCTTTTTACCTGAAAATAAGTGAATTTTCTGCAATTTTGCCCAAAATAAGGGAAATTTCTGCAATTTTGCCCCAAAATAAGGTAAATTCCTGCAATTTTGCCCCACAATAAATGGAATTTCTGAGTTTTGCCCCAAAATAAGGAGAATTTTTGCCTTTTTGCCCCACAATTAGGGGAATTTCTGCAATTTTTCTCCAAAATACGGGGAATTTCTGCCTTTTTACCCGGAAATAAGGAGAATGCATATCTTTTTGCCATAAAAAAGGGAAATTTCTTCATTTTTTTCCAAGATAAGGGGAATTTCTGCCTTTATGCCTCTAAATAAGTGGAATTTCTGTCTTTTTCCCCCATAATAAGGGGAATTTCTGACTTATTACCCTGAAATAAGTGAAATTTCTGCAATTTTTCCCCAAAATAAGGGAAATTTCTGCCTTTTTCCCCCAAATAAAGGGAATTTCAGCCTTTTTACCTCAAAATAAGGGGAATTTCTACATTTTGCCACAAAATATTAGGAATTTCTGCCTTTTTGCCCCAAAATAAGGAAAGTTTTTGCCTTTTTTCTCTGAAATAAGTGAAATTTTTTCAATTTTGCCCCAAAATAAGTGAAATTTCTGAGTTTTGCCCCAAAATAAGGAGAATTTCTGTGTTTTTGCCTGAACATATAGGGATTTTCTGCCTTTTTGCTCCACAATTAGGGGATTTTCTGCAATTGTGTTCCAAAATACGAGGAATTTCTGCTTTTTTGCCCTAAAATAAGAAGAATGTATAACTTTTGCCACAAAAGAGAGAAATTTCTTCATTTTTGCCCCAAAATAAGAGGAATTTCTTCCTTCTTACGTCAAATTAAGTGAAATTTCTGCCTTTTTACCCAAAAATAAACGGAATTTCTGTCTTTTTGCCCCAAAATAAAAGAAATTTTTGAATTTTGCCCTGAAATATGTGAAATTTCTGCAATTTTGCCCCAAAATAAGGGAAATTTCTGCCTTTTTGCCACAAAATAAAGGGAATTTCTGTCTTTTTGCCGCAAAATAAGGGGAATTTCAGCATTTTACATCATAATAAGGGGAATCTCTGCATTTTTGCCCCAAAATATGGGGAATTTCTGCATTTTTGCCCCAAAATAAAGAAAATTTCTACAATTTTGTACCAAAATAAAAGAAATTTCTGCCTTTTTGCCCCAAAATAAGAGAAATTTCTGAGTTTTTTTCTCTGAAATAAGTGAAATTTCTGCAATTTTGCCCCAAAATAAGGGAAATTTCTGCAATTTTTTTCCATAATAAGGGAAATTTCTGCAATTTTGCAACAAAATAAGGGGAATTTCTGTTTTTTGCCCCCAAATAAGGGAAATTTCTGCAATTTTGCCCTAAAATAAGGGAAATTTCTGACATTTGCCTTAAAATAAGGGGAATTTCTGCCTTTTTGCCACAAATTAAAGAAAATTACTGCATATTATACCCCAAAATTAGGTGAATTTCTGCAATTTTGCTCCAAAATACGAGGATTTTCTGCCTTTTTCACCGAAAATAAGGGGAATTTCTGCCATTTTGCCGCGAAATAATTAAAATTTCTGCAGTTTTACGCCAAAATAAGGGGAATTTCTGACTTTTTGATCCAAAATTAGGGGAATTAATGCAATTTTGCTCCAAAATATGGGTAATTTCTGCCTTTTTGCCAGAAATTAAGTGGAATTTCTGCCTTTTTGTCCGGAAATAAGTGAAATTTCTGCAATTTTAGCCAAAAATTAGGGATTCCATTTTTGCCCCAAAATAAGGGAAATTTCTGCCATTTTGCACTGAAATATTTGAAATTTCTGCAATTTTACCCCAAAATAAAGGGAATTTCTGCCTTTTTGCCCCAAAATATAAGGAATTTCTGCTTTTTTGCCCCAAAATAAGGAAAATTTCTGCAATTTTGCCCCAAAATAAGGGGAATTTCTCCCTTTTTACCCCAAAATAAAGGGAATTTCAGCCTTTTTACCTGAAAATAAGTGAATTTTCTGCAATTTTGCCCAAAATAAGGGAAATTTCTGCAATTTTGCCCCAAAATAAGGTAAATTCCTGCAATTTTGCCCCACAATAAATGGAATTTCTGAGTTTTGCCCCAAAATAAGGAGAATTTTTGCCTTTTTGCCCCACAATTAGGGGAATTTCTGCAATTTTGCTCCAAAATACGGGGAATTTCTGCCTTTTTACCCGGAAATAAGGAGAATGCATACCTTTTTGCCATAAAAAAGGGGAATTTCTTCATTTTTTTCCAAGATAAAGGGAATTTCTGTCTTTTTCCCCCATAATAAGGGGAATTTCTGACTTATTACCCTGAAATAAGTGAAATTTCTGCAATTTTTCCCCAAAATAAGGGAAATTTCTTCCTTTTTCCCCCAAATAAAGGGAATTTCAGCCTTTTTACCTCAAAATAAGGGGAATTTCTGCATTTTGCCACAAAATATTAGGAATTTGTGCCTTTTTGCCCCAAAATAATGAAAGTTTTTGCCTTTTTTCCCTGAAATAAGTGAAATTTTTTCAATTTTGCCCCAAAATAAGTGAAATTTCTGAGTTTTGCCCCAAAATAAGGAGAATTTCTGTGTTTTTGCCTGAACATATAGGGATTTTCTGCCTTTTTGCTCCACAATTAGGGGATTTTCTGCAATTGTGTTCCAAAATACGAGGAATTTCTGTTTTTTTGCCCGAAAATAAGAAGAATGTATACCTTTTGCCACAAAAGAGAGAAATTTCTTCATTTTTGCCCCAAAATAAGAGGAATTTCTTCCTTCTTACCTCAAATTAAGTGAAATTTCTGCCTTTTTTACCCAAGAATAAACGGAATTTCTGTCTTTTTGCCCCAAAATAAAAGAAATTTTTGAATTTTGCCCTGAAATATGTGAAATTTCTGCAATTTTGCCCCAAAATAAGGGAAATTTCTTCCTTTTTGCCACAAAATAAAGGGAATTTCTGTCTTTTTGCCCCAAAATAAGGGGAATTTCAGCATTTTACATCATAATAAGGGGAATCTCTGCATTTTTGCCCCAAAATATGGGGAATTTCTGCATTTTTGCCCCAAAATAAAGAAAATTTCTACAATTTTGTACCAAAATAAAAGAAATTTCTGCCTTTTTGCCCCAAAATAAGAGAAATTTCTGAGTTTTTTTCTCTGAAATAAGTGAAATTTCTGCAATTTTGCCCCAAAATAAGGGAAATTTCTGCAATTTTTTTCCATAATAAGGGAAATTTCTGCAATTTTGCAACAAAATAAGAGGAATTTCTGTTTTTTGCCCCCAAATAAGGGAAATTTCTGCAATTTTGCCCTAAAATAAGGGAAATTTCTGACATTTGCCTTAAAATAAGGGGAATTTCTGCCTTTTTGCCACAAAATAAAGAAAATTACTGCATATTATACCCCAAAATTAGGTGAATTTCTGCAATTTTGCTCCAAAATACGAGGATTTTCTGCCTTTTTCACCGAAAATAAGGGGAATTTCTGCCATTTTGCCGCGAAATAATTGAAATTTCTGCAGTTTTACGCCAAAATAAGGGGAATTTCTGACTTTTTGATCCAAAATTAGGGGAATTAATGCAATTTTGCTCCAAAATATGGGTCATTTCTGCCTTTTTGCCAGAAATTAAGTGGAATTTCTGCCTTTTTGTCCGGAAATAAGTGAAATTTCTGCAATTTTAGCCAAAAATTAGGGATTCCATTTTTGCCCCAAAATAAGGGAAATTTCTGCCATTTTGCACTGAAATATTTGAAATTTCTGCAATTTTACCCCAAAATAAAGGGAATTTCTGCCTTTTTGCCCCAAAATATAAGGAATTTCTGCTTTTTTGCCCCAAAATAAGGAAAATTTCTGCAATTTTGCCCCAAAATAAGGGGAATTTCTCCCTTTTTACCCCAAAATAAAGGGAATTTCAGCCTTTTTACCTGAAAATAAGTGAATTTTCTGCAATTTTGCCCAAAATAAGGGAAATTTCTGCAATTTTGCCCCAAAATAAGGTAAATTCCTGCAATTTTGCCCCACAATAAATGGAATTTCTGAGTTTTGCCCCAAAATAAGGAGAATTTTTGCCTTTTTGCCCCACAATTAGGGGAATTTCTGCAATTTTGCTCCAAAATACGGGGAATTTCTGCCTTTTTACCCGGAAATAAGGAGAATGCATACCTTTTTGCCATAAAAAAGGGGAATTTCTTCATTTTTTTCCAAGATAAAGGGAATTTCTGTCTTTTTCCCCCATAATAAGGGGAATTTCTGACTTATTACCCTGAAATAAGTGAAATTTCTGCAATTTTTCCCCAAAATAAGGGAAATTTCTTCCTTTTTCCCCCAAATAAAGGGAATTTCAGCCTTTTTACCTCAAAATAAGGGGAATTTCTGCATTTTGCCACAAAATATTAGGAATTTGTGCCTTTTTGCCCCAAAATAATGAAAGTTTTTGCCTTTTTTCCCTGAAATAAGTGAAATTTTTTCAATTTTGCCCCAAAATAAGTGAAATTTCTGAGTTTTGCCCCAAAATAAGGAGAATTTCTGTGTTTTTGCCTGAACATATAGGGATTTTCTGCCTTTTTGCTCCACAATTAGGGGATTTTCTGCAATTGTGTTCCAAAATACGAGGAATTTCTGCTTTTTTGCCCGAAAATAAGAAGAATGTATACCTTTTGCCACAAAAGAGAGAAATTTCTTCATTTTTGCCCCAAAATAAGAGGAATTTCTTCCTTCTTACCTCAAATTAAGTGAAATTTCTGCCTTTTTACCCAAGAATAAACGGAATTTCTGTCTTTTTGCCCCAAAATAAAAGAAATTTTTGAATTTTGCCCTGAAATATGTGAAATTTCTGCAATTTTGCCCCAAAATAAGGGAAATTTCTGCCTTTTTGCCACAAAATAAAGGGAATTTCTGTCTTTTTGCCCTAAAATAAGGGGAATTTCAGCATTTTACATCATAATAAGGGGAATCTCTGCATTTTTGCCCCAAAATATGGGGAATTTCTGCATTTTTGCCCCAAAATAAAGAAAATTTCTACAATTTTGTACCAAAATAAAAGAAATTTCTGCCTTTTTGCCCCAAAATAAGAGAAATTTCTGAGTTTTTTTCTCTGAAATAAGTGAAATTTCTGCAATTTTGCCCCAAAATAAGGGAAATTTCTGCAATTTTTTTCCATAATAAGGGAAATTTCTGCAATTTTGCAATAAAATAAGAGGAATTTCTGTTTTTTGCCCCCAAATAAGGGAAATTTCTGCAATTTTGCCCTAAAATAAGGGAAATTTCTGACATTTGCCTTAAAATAAGGGGAATTTCTGCCTTTTTGCCACAAAATAAAGAAAATTACTGCATATTATACCCCAAAATTAGGTGAATTTCTGCAATTTTGCTCCAAAATACGAGGATTTTCTGCCTTTTTCATCGAAAATAAGGGGAATTTCTGCCATTTTGCCGCGAAATAATCAAAATTTCTGCAGTTTTACGCCAAAATAAGGGGAATTTCTGACTTTTTGATCCAAAATTAGAGGAATTAATGCAATTTTGCTCCAAAATACGGGTCATTTCTGCCATTTTGCACTGAAATATTTGAAATTTCTGCAATTTTACCCCAAAATAAAGGGAATTTCTGCCTTTTTGCCCCAAAATATAAGGAATTTCTGCCTTTTTGCCCCAAAATAAGGAAAATTTCTGCAATTTTGCCCCAAAATAAGGGGAATTTCTCCCTTTTTACCCCAAAATAAAGGGAATTTCAGCCTTTTTACCTGAAAATAAGTGAATTTTCTGCAATTTTGCCCAAAATAAGGGAAATTTCTGCAATTTTGCCCCAAAATAAGGTAAATTCCTGCAATTTTGCCCCACAATAAATGGAATTTCTGAGTTTTGCCCCAAAATAAGGAGAATTTTTGCCTTTTTGCCCCACAATTAGGGGAATTTCTGCAATTTTGCTCCAAAATACGGGAATTTCTGCCTTTTTACCCGGAAATAAGGAGAATGCATACCTTTTTGCCATAAAAAAGGGAAATTTCTTCATTTTTTTCCAAGATAAGGGGAATTTCTGCCTTTATGCCTCTAAATAAGTGGAATTTCTGTCTTTTTCCCCCATAATAAGGGGAATTTCTGACTTATTACCCTGAAATAAGTGAAATTTCTGCAATTTTTCCCTAAAATAAGGGAAATTTCTGCCTTTTTCCCCCAAATAAAGGGAATTTCAGCCTTTTTACCTCAAAATAAGGGGAATTTCTGCATTTTGCCACAAAATATTAGGAATTTCTGCCTTTTTGCCCCAAAATAAGGAAAGTTTTTGCCTTTTTTCCCTGAAATAAGTGAAATTTTTTCAATTTTGCCCCAAAATAAGTGAAATTTCTGAGTTTTGCCCCAAAATAAGGAGAATTTCTGTGTTTTTGCCTGAACATATAGGGATTTTCTGCCTTTTTGCTCCACAATTAGAGGATTTTCTGCAATTGTGTTCCAAAATACGAGGAATTTCTGCTTTTTTGCCCGAAAATAAGAAGAATGTATACCTTTTGCCACAAAAGAGAGAAATTTCTTCATTTTTGCCCCAAAATAAGAGGAATTTCTTCCTTCTTACGTCAAATTAAGTGAAATTTCTGCCTTTTTACCCAAAAATAAACGGAATTTCTGTCTTTTTGCCCCAAAATAAAAGAAATTTTTGAATTTTGCCCTGAAATATGTGAAATTTCTGCAATTTTGCCCCAAAATAAGGGAAATTTCTGCCTTTTTGCCACAAAATAAAGGGAATTTCTGTCTTTTTGCCCCAAAATAAGGGGAATTTCAGCATTTTACATCATAATAAGGGGAATCTCTGCATTTTTGCCCCAAAATATGGGGAATTTCTGCATTTTTGCCCCAAAATAAAGAAAATTTCTAGAATTTTGTACCAAAATAAAAGAAATTTCTGCCTTTTTGCCCCAAAATAAGAGAAATTTCTGAGTTTTTTTCTCTGAAATAAGTGAAATTTCTGCAATTTTGCCCCAAAATAAGGGAAATTTCTGCAATTTTTTTCCATAATAAGGGAAATTTCTGCAATTTTGCCATAAAATAAGGGGAATTTCTGTTTTTTGCCCCCAAATAAGGGAAATTTCTGCAATTTTGCCCTAAAATAAGGAAAATTTCTGACATTTGCCTTAAAATAAGGGGAATTTCTGCCTTTTTGCCACAAAATAAAGAAAATTACTGCATATTATACCCCAAAATTAGGTGAATTTCTGCAATTTTGTTCCAAAATACGAGGATTTTCTGCCTTTTTCACCGAAAATAAGAGGAATTTCTGCCATTTTGCCGCGAAATAATTAAAATTTCTGCAGTTTTACGCCAAAATAAGGGGAATTTCTGACTTTTTGATCCAAAATTAGGAGAATTAATGCAATTTTGCTCCAAAATACGGGTCATTTCGGC
Organism: Micromys minutus; assembly: GCF_963924665.1. Taxonomy (NCBI): domain Eukaryota; kingdom Metazoa; phylum Chordata; class Mammalia; order Rodentia; family Muridae; genus Micromys; species Micromys minutus. Next base: position 41,439 of record NW_027667443.1, read on the forward strand.
CTTTTTGCCTGAAATTAAGTGGAATTTCTGCCTTTTTGTCCGGAAATAAGTGAAATTTCTGCAATTTTAGCCAAAAATTAGGGATTCCATTTTTGCCACAAAATAAGGGAAATTTCTGCCATTTTGCACTGAAATATTTGAAATGTCTGCAATTTTACCCCAAAATAAAGGGAATTTCTGCCTTTTTGCCCCAAAATATAAGGAATTTCTGCCTTTTTGCCCCAAAATAAGGAAAATTTCTGCAATTTTGCCCCAAAATAAGGGGAATTTCTCCCTTTTTACCCCAAAATAAAGGGAATTTCAGCCTTTTTACCTGAAAATAAGTGAATTTTCTGCAATTTTGCCCAAAATAAGGGAAATTTCTGCAATTTTGCCCCAAAATAAGGTAAATTCCTGCAATTTTGCCCCAAAATAAATGGAATTTCTGAGTTTTGCCCCAAAATAAGGAGAATTTTTGCCTTTTTGCCCCACAATTAGGGGAATTTCTGCAATTTTGCTCCAAAATACGGGGAATTTCTGCCTTTTTACCCGGAAATAAGGGGAATGCATACCTTTTTGCCATAAAAAAGGGAAATTTCTTCATTTTTTTCCAAGATAAGGGGAATTTCTGCCTTTATGCCTCTAAATAAGTGGAATTTCTGTCTTTTTCCCCCATAATAAGGGGAATTTCTGACTTATTACCCTGAAATAAGTGAAATTTCTGCAATTTTTCCCCAAAATAAGGGAAATTTCTGCCTTTTTCCCCCAAATAAAGGGAATTTCAGCCTTTTTACCTCAAAATAAAGGGAATTTCTGCATTTTGCCACAAAATATTAGGAATTTCTGCCTTTTTGCCCCAAAATAATGAAAGTTTTTGCCTTTTTTCCCTGAAATAAGTGAAATTTCTTCAATTTTGCCCCAAAATAAGTGAAATTTCTGAGTTTTGCCCCAAAATAAGGAGAATTTCTGTGTTTTTGCCTGAACATATAGGGATTTTCTGCCTTTTTGCTCCACAATTAGGGGATTTTCTGCAATTGTGCTCCAAAATACGAGGAATTTCTGCTTTTTTGCCCGAAAATAAGAAGAATGTATACCTTTTGCCACAAAAAAGAGAAATTTCTTCATTTTTGCCCCAAAATAAGAGGAATTTCTTCCTTCTTACGTCAAATTAAGTGAAATTTCTGCCTTTTTACCCAAAAATAAACGGAATTTCTGTCTTTTTGCCCCAAAATAAAAGAAATTTTTGAATTTTGCCCTGAAATATGTGAAATTTCTGCAATTATGCCCCAAAATAAGGGAAATTTCTGCCTTTTGGCCACAAAATAAAGGGAATTTCTGTCTTTTTGCCCCAAAATAAGGGGAATTTCAGCATTTTACCTCATAATAAGGGGAATCTCTGCATTTTTGCCCCAAAATATGGGAAATTTCTTCATTTTTGCCCCAAAATAAGAAAAATTTCTGCAATTTTGTACCAAAATAAAAGAAATTTCTGCATTTTTGTTCCAAAATAAGAGAAATTTCTGCTTTTTTTCCCTGACATAAGTGAAATTTCTGCAATTTTGCCCCAAAATAAGGGAAATTTCTGCAATTTTGCCCCAAAGTAGAGGAAATTTCTGCAATTTTACCCCAAATAAGGGGAATTTCTGACTTTTTGCACCCAAAAAAAGGAGATTTTCTGTCCTTTTGAACCAAAATAAGGAGAATTTCAGCCATTTGCCCGAAAATTATGAGAATTTCTGCAATTTTTCTTCGAAATACAGAAAATTTCTTCCTTTTAGCCCCAAAATAAAGGGAATTTCTGCATTTTCCCCCAATATTAGGGGAATTTCTGTATTTTACCTCTAAATAAAAGAAATGTCTGCATTTTACCTCAAAATAAGAAGAATTTCTGACTTTTACCCCAAAATATGGGGAATTTCTGCCTTTTTGTTCCAAAATAAAGAAAATTTCTTCAATTTTGTACCATAATAAAAGAAATTTCTCCTTTTTGCCCCAAAAAAGGGGAATTTCTGACTTTTTACCCTGAAATAAATTAAATTTCTGCAATATTGCCTGAAAATAAGGGAAATTTGTCCCTTTTGCCCCAAAATAAGAAGAATTTCTCCCTTTTGCCCCAAAATATGGGGAATTTCAGCATTTTACCTCAAAATAAGGGGAATTTCTGACTTTTTGCCCTGAAGTATGTGAAATTTCTGCAATTTTACCCCAAAATAAGGTGAATTTCTGCCTTTTTGCCCCAAAATAATGGGAATTTCTTTTATTTGCCCCAAAATAAGAAAAATTTTTGCTTTTTTTTTCCTGAAATAAGTTAAATTTCTGCAATTTTGCCCTAAAATAAGGGAAATTTCTGAAATTTTTCCCCATAATAAAGCAAATTTCTGCAATTTTGCACCAAAATAAGGGGAATTTCTGTTTTTTGCCCCCAAATAAAGGAAATTTCTGCAATTTTGCCCTAAAATAAAAGAAATTTCTGACATTTGCCTTAAAATAAGGGGAATTTCTGCCTTTTTGCCACAAAATAAAGAAAATTACTGCATATTATACCCCAAAATTAGGTGAATTTCTGCAATTTTGCTCCAAAATACGAGGATTTTCTGCCTTTTTCACCGAAAATAAGGGGAATTTCTGCCATTTTGCCGCGAAATAATTGAAATTTCTGCAGTTTTACGCCAAAATAAGGGGAATTTCTGACTTTTTGATCCAAAATTAGGGGAATTAATGCAATTTTGCTCCAAAATACGGGTCATTTCTGCCTTTTTGCCTGAAATTAAGTGGAATTTCTGCCTTTTTGTCCGGAAATAAGTGAAATTTCTGCAATTTTAGCCAAAAATTAGGGATTCCATTTTTGCCCCAAAATAAGGGAAATTTCTGCCATTTTGCACTGAAATATTTGAAATGTCTGCAATTTTACCCCAAAATAAAGGGAATTTCTGCCTTTTTGCCCCAAAATATAAGGAATTTCTGCCTTTTTGCCCCAAAATAAGGAAAATTTCTGCAATTTTGCCCCAAAATAAGGGGAATTTCTCCCTTTTTACCCCAAAATAAAGGGAATTTCAGCCTTTTTACCTGAAAATAAGTGAATTTTCTGCAATTTTGCCCAAAATAAGGGAAATTTCTGCAATTTTACCCCAAAATAAGGTAAATTCCTGCAATTTTGCACCACAATAAATGGAATTTCTGAGTTTTGCCCCAAAATAAGGAGAATTTTTGCCTTTTTGCCCCACAATTAGGGGAATTTCTGCAATTTTTCTCCAAAATACGGGGAATTTCTGCCTTTTTACCCGGAAATAAGGAGAATGCATATCTTTTTGCCATAAAAAAGGGAAATTTCTTCATTTTTTTCCAAGATAAGGGGAATTTCTGCCTTTATGCCTCTAAATAAGTGGAATTTATGTCTTTTTTCCCCATAATAAGGGGAATTTCTGACTTATTACCCTGAAATAAGTGAAATTTCTGCAATTTTTCCCCAAAATAAGGGAAATTTCTGCCTTTTTCCCCCAAATAAAGGGAATTTCAGCCTTTTTACCTCAAAATAAGGGGAATTTCTACATTTTGCCACAAAATATTAGGAATTTCTGCCTTTTTGCCCCAAAATAAGGAAAGTTTTTGCCTTTTTTCTCTGAAATAAGTGAAATTTTTTCAATTTTGCCCCAAAATAAGTGAAATTTCTGAGTTTTGCCCCAAAATAAGGAGAATTTCTGTGTTTTTGCCTGAACATATAGGGATTTTCTGCCTTTTTGCTCCACAATTAGGGGATTTTCTGCAATTGTGTTCCAAAATACGAGGAATTTCTGCTTTTTTGCCCGAAAATAAGAAGAATGTATACCTTTTGCCACAAAAGAGAGAAATTTCTTCATTTTTGCCCCAAAATAAGAGGAATTTCTTCCTTCTTACGTCAAATTAAGTGAAATTTCTGCCTTTTTACCCAAAAATAAACGGAATTTCTGTCTTTTTGCCCCAAAATAAAAGAAATTTTTGAATTTTGCCCTGAAATATGTGAAATTTCTGCAATTTTGCCCCAAAATAAGGGAAATTTCTGCCTTTTTGCCACAAAATAAAGGGAATTTCTGTCTTTTTGCCCCAAAATAAGGGGAATTTCAGCATTTTACATCATAATAAGGGGAATCTCTGCATTTTTGCCCCAAAATATGGGGAATTTCTGCATTTTTGCCCCAAAATAAAGAAAATTTCTACAATTTTGTACCAAAATAAAAGAAATTTCTGCCTTTTTGCCCCAAAATAAGAGAAATTTCTGAGGTTTTTCCTCTGAAATAAGTGAAATTTCTGCAATTTTGCCCCAAAATAAGGGAAATTTCTGCAATTTTTTTCCATAATAAGGGAAATTTCTGCAATTTTGCAACAAAATAAGGGGAATTTCTGTTTTTTGCCCCCAAATAAGGGAAATTTCTGCAATTTTGCCCTAAAATAAGGGAAATTTCTGACATTTGCCTTAAAATAAGGGGAATTTCTGCCATTTTGCCACAAAATAAAGAAAATTACTGCATATTATACCCCAAAATTAGGTGAATTTCTGCAATTTTGCTCCAAAATACGAGGATTTTCTGCCTTTTTCACCGAAAATAAGGGGAATTTCTGCCATTTTGCCGCGAAATAATTAAAATTTCTGCAGTTTTACGCCAAAATAAGGGGAATTTCTGACTTTTTGATCCAAAATTAGGGGAATTAATGCAATTTTGCTCCAAAACACGGGTCCTTTCTGCCATTTTGCACTGAAATATTTGAAATTTCTGCAATTTTACCCCAAAATAAAGGGAATTTCTGCCTTTTTGCCCCAAAATATAAGGAATTTCTGCCTTTTTGCCCCAAAATAAGGAAAATTTCTGCAATTTTGCCCCAAAATAAGGGGAATTTCTCCCTTTTTACCCCAAAATAAAGGGAATTTCAGCCTTTTTACCTGAAAATAAGTGAATTTTCTGCAATTTTGCCCAAAATAAGGGAAATTTCTGCAATTTTGCCCCAAAATAAGGTAAATTCCTGCAATTTTGCCCCACAATAAATGGAATTTCTGAGTTTTGCCCCAAAATAAGGAGAATTTTTGCCTTTTTGCCACACAATTAGGGGAATTTCTGCAATTTTTCTCCAAAATACGGGGAATTTCTGCCTTTTTACCCGGAAATAAGGAGAATGCATATCTTTTTGCCATAAAAAAGGGAAATTTCTTCATTTTTTTCCAAGATAAGGGGAATTTCTGCCTTTATGCCTCTAAATAAGTGGAATTTCTGTCTTTTTCCCCCATAATAAGGGGAATTTCTGACTTATTACCCTGAAATAAGTGAAATTTCTGCAATTTTTCCCCAAAATAAGGGAAATTTCTGCCTTTTTCCCCCAAATAAAGGGAATTTCAGCCTTTTTACCTCAAAATAAAGGGAATTTCTACATTTTGCCACAAAATATTAGGAATTTCTGCCTTTTTGCCCCAAAATAAGGAAAGTTTTGCCTTTTTTCTCTGAAATAAGTGAAATTTTTTCAATTTTGCCCCAAAATAAGTGAAATTTCTGAGTTTTGCCCCAAAATAAGGAGAATTTCTGTGTTTTTGCCTGAACATATAGGGATTTTCTGCCTTTTTGCTCCACAATTAGGGGATTTTCTGCAATTGTGTTCCAAAATACGAGGAATTTCTGCTTTTTTGCCCTAAAATAAGAAGAATGTATACCTTTTGCCACAAAAGAGAGAAATTTCTTCATTTTTGCCCCAAAATAAGAGGAATTTCTTCCTTCTTACGTCAAATTAAGTGAAATTTCTGCCTTTTTACCCAAAAATAAACGGAATTTCTGTCTTTTTGCCCCAAAATAAAAGAAATTTTTGAATTTTGCCCTGAAATATGTGAAATTTCTGCAATTTTGCCCCAAAATAAGGGAAATTTCTGCCTTTTTGCCACAAAATAAAGGGAATTTCTGTCTTTTTGCCGCAAAATAAGGGGAATTTCAGCATTTTACATCATAATAAGGGGAATCTCTGCATTTTTGCCCCAAAATATGGGGAATTTCTGCATTTTTGCCCCAAAATAAAGAAAATTTCTACAATTTTGTACCAAAATAAAAGAAATTTCTGCCTTTTTGCCCCAAAATAAGAGAAATTTCTGAGTTTTTTTCTCTGAAATAAGTGAAATTTCTGCAATTTTGCCCCAAAATAAGGGAAATTTCTGCAATTTTTTTCCATAATAAGGGAAATTTCTGCAATTTTGCCATAAAATAAGGGGAATTTCTGTTTTTTGCCCCCAAATAAGGGAAATTTCTGCAATTTTGCCCTAAAATAAGGGAAATTTCTGACATTTGCCTTAAAATAAGGGGAATTTCTGCCTTTTTGCCACAAAATAAAGAAAATTACTGCATATTATACCCCAAAATTAGGTGAATTTCTGCAATTTTGCTCCAAAATACGAGGATTTTCTGCCTTTTTCACCGAAAATAAGGGGAATTTCTGCCATTTTGCCGCGAAATAATTGAAATTTCTGCAGTTTTACGCCAAAATAAGGGGAATTTCTGAATTTTGATCCAAAATTAGGGGAATCAATGCAATTTTGCTCCAAAATACGGGTCATTTCTGCCTTTTTGCCTGAAATTAAGTGGAATTTCTGCCTTTTTGTCCGGAAATAAGTGAAATTTCTGCAATTTTAGCCAAAAATTAGGGATTCCATTTTTGCCCCTAAATAAGGGAAATTTCTGCCATTTTGCACTGAAATATTTGAAATTTCTGCAATTTTACCCAAAAATAAAGGGAATTTCTGCCTTTCTGCCCCAAAATATAAGGAATTTCTGCCTTTTTGCCCCAAAATAAGGAAAATTTCTGCAACTTTGCCCCAAAATAAGGGGAATTTCTCCCTTTTTACCCCAAAATAAAGGGAATTTCAGCCTTTTTACCTGAAAATAAGTGAATTTTCTGCAATTTTGCCCAAAATAAGGGAAATTTCTGCAATTTTGCCCCAAAATAAGGTAAATTCCTGCAATTTTGCCCCACAATAAATGGAATTTCTGAGTTTTGCCCCAAAATAAGGAGAATTTTTGCCTTTTTGCCCCACAATTAGGGGAATTTCTGCAATTTTGCTCCAAAATACAGGGAATTTCTGCCTTTTTACCCGGAAATAAGGAGAATGCATACCTTTTTGCCATAAAAAAGGGAAATTTCTTCATTTTTTTCCAAGATAAGGGGAATTTCTGCCTTTATGCCTCTAAATAAGTGGAATTTCTGTCTTTTTCCCCCATAATAAGGGGAATTTCTGACTTATTACCCTGAAATAAGTGAAATTTCTGCAATTTTTCCCCAAAATAAGGGAAATTTCTGCCTTTTTCCCCCAAATAAAGGGAATTTCAGCCTTTTTACCTCAAAATAAGGGGAATTTCTGCATTTTGCCACAAAATATTAGGAATTTCTGCCTTTTTGCCCCAAATAAGGAAAGTTTTTGCCTTTTTTCCCTGAAATAAGTGAAATTTTTTCAATTTTGCCCCAAAATAAGTGAAATTTCTGAGTTTTGCCCCAAAATAAGGAGAATTTCTGTGTTTTTGCCTGAACATATAGGGATTTTCTGCCTTTTTGCTCCACAATTAGGGGATTTTCTGCAATTGTGTTCCAAAATACGAGGAATTTCTGCCTTTTTGCCCGAAAATAAGAAGAATGTATACCTTTTGCCACAAAAGAGAGAAATTTCTTCATTTTTGCCCCAAAATAAGAGGAATTTCTTCCTTCTTACGTCAAATTAAGTGAAATTTCTGCCTTTTTACCCAAAAATAAACGGAATTTCTGTCTTTTTGCCCCAAAATAAAAGAAATTTTTGAATTTTGCCCTGAAATATGTGAAATTTCTGCAATTTTGCCCCAAAATAAGGGAAATTTCTGCCATTTTGCACTGAAATATTTGAAATTTCTGCAATTTTACCCCAAAATAAAGGGAATTTCTGCCTTTCTGCCCCAAAATATAAGGAATTTCTGACTTTTTGCCCCAAAATAAAGGGAATTTCAGCCTTTTTACCTGAAAATAAGTGAATTTTCTGCAATTTTGCCCAAAATAAGGGAAATTTCTGCAATTTTGCCCCAAAATAAGGTAAATTCCTGCAATTTTGCCCCACAATAAATGGAATTTCTGAGTTTTGCCCCAAAATAAGGAGAATTTTTGCCTTTTTGCCCCACAATTAGGGGAATTTCTGCAATTTTGCTCCAAAATACGGGGAATTTCTGCCTTTTTACCCGGAAATAAGGAGAATGCATACCTTTTTGCCATAAAAAAGGGAAATTTCTTCATTTTTTTCCAAGATAAGGGGAATTTCTGCCTTTATGCCTCTAAATAAGTGGAATTTCTGTCTTTTTCCCCCATAATAAGGGGAATTTCTGATTTATTACCCTGAAATAAGTGAAATTTCTGCAATTTTTCCCCAAAATAAGGGAAATTTCTGCCTTTTTCCCCCAAATAAAGGGAATTTCAGACTTTTTACCTCAAAATAAGGGGAATTGCTGCATTTTGCCACAAAATACTAGGAATTTCTGCCCTTTTGCCCCAAAATAATGAAAGTTCTTGCCTTTTTTCCCTGAAATAAGTGAAATTTCTTCAATTTTGCCCCAAAATAAGTGAAATTTCTGAGTTTTGCCCCAAAATAAGGAGAATTTCTGTGGTTTTGCCTGAACATATAGGGATTTTCTGCCTTTTTGCTCCACAATTAGGGGATTTTCTGCAATTGTGCTCCAAAATACGAGGAATTTCTGCTTTTTTGCCCGAAAATAAGAAATGTATACCTTTTGCCACAAAAAAGAGAAATTTCTTCATTTTTGCCCCAAAATAAGAGGAATTTCTTCCTTCTTACATCAAATTAAGTGAAATTTCTGCCTTTTTACCCAAAAATAAACGGAATTTCTGTCTTTTTGCCCCAAAATAAAAGAAATTTTTGAATTTTGCCCTGAAATATGTGAAATTTCTGCAATTTTGCCCCAAAATAAGGGAAATTTCTGCCTTTTTGCCACAAAATAAAGGGAATTTCTGTCTTTTTGCCCCAAAATAAGAAGAATTTCAGCATTTTACCTCATAATAAGGGGAATCTCTGCATTTTTGCCCCAAAATATGGGGAATTTCTGCATTTTTGCCCCAAAATAAAGAAAATTTCTACAATTTTGTACCAAAATAAAAGAAATTTCTGCCTTTTTGCCCCAAAATAAGAGAAATTTCTGAGTTTTTTTCTCTAAAATAAGTGAAATTTCTGCAATTTTGCCCCAAAATAAGGGAAATTTCTGCAATTTTTTTCCATAATAAGGGAAATTTCTGCCTTTTTGCCACAAAATAAGAAAAATTTCTGCAAGTCTGTAACAAAATAGAAAAAGTTTCTAAAATTTTGCCCCAAAATAAGGGAAATTTCTGATTTTTGCCCCAAAATAAGGAGAATTTCTGTATTTTTGCCCCAAAATAAAGTGAATTTCTGCCCTTTTGCCCCAAAATTAGGGGAGTTTCTGCAATTTTGCTTCAAAATACAGGGAATATCTTCCTCTTTTCCCAAAAATAAGGGTAACTTCTGCCTTTTTGCCCCAAATAAAGGGAATTTCTGCATTTTTGCCCCAATATTAGGGGAATTTCTGCAATTTTGCTCCAAAATAGGAGAAAATTCTGCCTTTTTACCCAAAATTAAAAAGATTTTCTGCCTTTTTGCTCCAAAATAAGGGAAATTTCTGCAATTTTATTCCAAAATAAAGGGAATTTTTGCCATTTTGCCCCAAAATAATGGGAATTTCTGCCTTTTTGCCCATAAAATAATAGAAATTTCTGCCTTTTCCCCAAAATATGAAAAATTATTGCTTTTTTTCTCTGAAATAAGTAAAATTTCTGCAATTTTGCCCTTAAATAAGGGAAATTTCTGCAATTTTTTTCCATAATAAGGGAAATTCCTGTAATTTTGCCCCAAAATAAAGGGAATTTCTGTTTTTTGCCCCCAAATAATGGAAATTTCTTCAATTTTGCCCTAAAATAAGGGGAATTGCTGCCTTTTGCCCCAAAATAAGAAGAATTTCTGCCTCTTTGCCCCAAAATAAGAAAATTACTGTATATTTATCCAAAAATTAGGTGAATTTCTGCAATTTTGCTCCAAAATACGGGGATTTTCTTCTTTTATCACCGAAAATAAAGGGAATTTCTGCCATTTTTCCGCGAAATAAGTGAAATTTCTGCAGTTTTACCCCAAAATAAGGGAAATTTCTGCCTTTTTACCCAAAAATTAGGGGAATTTTTGCAATTTTGCTCCAAAATACGGGGAATTTCTGCCTTTTGGCCCGAAAATAAAGGGAATGTATACCTTTTTGCCATAACAAAAGGAAATTTATTCATTTTTACCTCAAATAAGGGGATTTTTCACTTTTTTGACTCAAAATAATTGCAATTTCTGCCTTTTCCTCAAAAATAAACGAAATTTCTGTTTTTTTGCCCAAAAATAAGGGAAATTTCTGACTTTTTGCCCAAAAATAAGGGGAATTTCAGCCTTTTTACCTAAAAATGAGGGGAATTTCTGCCTTTTTGCTCCCAAAATAAAGGAAATTTCTGCATTTTTGCACCAATATTAGGGGAATTTCTGCAATTTTGCTCCAAAATATGGGTCATTTCTGCCTTTTTGTCCAAAATTAAGTGGAATTTCTGCTTTTTTGTCCGAAATAAGTGAAATTTCTGCAATTTTAGCCAAAAATTAGGGATTTCATCTTTTTGCCCTAAAATAAGGGAAATTTCTGCCATTTTGCCCTGAAATATTTGAAATTTCTGCAATTTTACCCCAAAAGAAGGGGAATTTCTGCCTTTTTGCCCCAAATAAGGGAAATTTCAGCCTTATTACTTCAAAATAAGGGGAATTTCTGACTTTTTGCCCCAAAATATAAGGAATTTCTGCCTTTTTGCCCCAAAAAAGGAAAATTCTGCAATTTTGCCCTGAAAAGGAGAATTTCTCCCTTTTTGCCCCAAAATAAAGGAAATTTCAGCCTTTTTACCTGAAAATAAGTGATATTTCTGCAATTTTGCCCCAAAGAAGGTAAATTTCTGATTTTTGCCCCAAAATAAGGAGAATATCTGTATTTTTGCCCCAAAATAAAGGGAATTTCTGCCTTTTTGCCCCCAAATTAGGGGAGTTTCTGCAATTTTGCTTCAAAATACAGGGAATTTCTTCCTCTTTTCCCAAAAATAAGGGGAACTTCTGCCTTTTGCCCCAAATAAAGGGATTTTATGCATTTTTGCTCCAATATTAGGGGAATTTCTGCAATTTTGCTCCAAAATATGGGGAATTTCTGCCTTTTTACCCGAAATTAAGGGGATTTTCTGCCTTTTTGCTCCCAAATAAGAAAAATTTCTGCAATTTTATCCCAAAATAAGGGAAATTTCTGCCTTTTTGCTCCAAAATAAGGGGAATTTCTGCCTTTTTGCCCAAAATTAAGTGGAATTTTTGCTTTTTTGTCCCGAAATAAGTGAAATTTCTTCTATTTTAGCCAAAAATTAGGGATTTCATCTTTTTGCCCCAAAATAAGGGGAATTTCTGCAATTTTGCTCCAAAATAAATGAAATTTCTGCAATTTTGCCCCAAAATAAGGGAAATTGCTGGAATTTTGCCCCAAAATAAGTGGAATTTCTGAGTTTTGCCCCAAAATAAGGAGAATTTCTGTCTTTTTGCCCCAACATATAGAGAATTTCTGCCTTTTTGCCCCACAATTAGGGGAATTTCTGCAATTTTGCTCCAAAATACGGGGCATTTCTGCCTTTTTGTCCGAAAATAAGAAGAATGCATAACTTTTTGCCATAAAAAAGGGAAATTTCTCCATTTTTGCTCCAAAATAAGGGGAATTTCTGCTTTTTAGGCTCTAAATAAGTGGAATTTCTGTCTTTTTCCCCCAAAACAAAGGGAATTCTTGTCTTTTTTGCCCCAAAATAAGGAAAATTTCTGACTTATTACCCTGAAATAAGTGAAATTTCTGCAATTTTATCCCAAAATAATTTGAATTTCTGCATTTTTGCCCCAAAATAATGGGAATTTCTGCATTTTTGCCCCAAAATAAAAAGTTTTTTGCTTTTTTTCTCTTAAATAAGTGAAATTTCTGCAATTTTGCCCTAAAATAAGGGAAATTTCTGCAATTTTTCCCCATAATAAGAGAAATTTCTGCAATTTTGCCCCAAAATAAGGGGAATTTTTATTTTTTGCCCTTAAATTAGGGAAATTTCTGCTATTTTGCCCTATAATAAAGAAAATTTCTGCCTTTTGCCCCAAAATAAGGAGAATTTCTGCCTTTTTGCCCCAAAATAAAGTAAATTACTGTATTTTTTACCCCAGAATTAGGTGAATTTCTGCAATTTTGCTCCAAAATATGGGGATTTTCTGCCTTTTTCGCCGAAAATAAGGAGAATTTCTGCCATTTTGCCGTGAAATAAGTGAAATTTCTGCAGTTTTATCCCAAAATAAGAAAAATTTCTGCCTTTTTTTCCTGAAATAAGTGAAATTTCTGCAATTTTGCCCCAAAATAAGGGAAATTTCTGCAATTTTGCCCCAAAATAATGGAAATTTCTGGAATTTTGCCCCAAAATAAGTGGAATGTCTGAGTTTTGCCACAAAATAAGAAGAATTTCTGCCTTTCTGCCCTAAAATAAGGGAAATTTCTGACATTTGCCCCAAAATAAGGGGAATTTCTGCCTTTTTGCCACAAAATAAAGAAAATTACTGCATGTTTTACCCCAAAATTAAGTGAATTTCTGCAATTTTGCTCCAAAATACGAGAATTTTCTGCCTTTTTCGCCGAAAATAAAAGCAATTTCTGCCATCTTGCCGCGAAATAAGTGAAATTTCTGCAGTTTTACATCAAAATAAGGGGAATTTCTGCCTTTTTGCCCCAAAATTAAGGGAATTTCTGCAATTTTGCTACAAAATACAGGGAATTTCTGCCTTTTTGCAGGAAAATAAAGGGAATGTATACATTTTTGCCATGAAAATGGAAATTTCTTCACTTTTACCCCAAAATAAGGGGATTTTCCGCCTTTTTGAATAAAATAAGTGCAATTTCTGCCTTTTCCCCAAAAATAAACAGAATTTCTGTCTTTTTGCCCCAAAATAAGGGGAATTTTTGACTTTTTGCCATGAAATAATGGGAATTTCTGCCTTTTTTCCCAAAAATAAGAAAAATTTTTGTATTTTCTTCTGAAGTGAAATTTTTGCAATTTTGCCCTAAAATAAGGGAAATTTCTGCAATTTTTTCCCATGATAAAGCAAATTTCGGCAATTTTGCTGCAAAATAAGAGGAATTTCTGTTTTTTGCCCCCAAATAAAGCAAATTTCTGCAATTTTGCCCCAAAATAAGGGGAATTTCTGTTTTTTGCCCCCAAATAAGGATAATTTCTGCTATTTTGCCCTCAATTAAGGGGAATTTCTGCCATTTGCCCCAAAATAAGAGGAATTTCTGCCTTTTTGCCACAAAATAAAGAAAATTACTGCATGTTTTACCCCAAAATTGGGTGAATGTCTGCAATTTTGCTCCAAAATACGAGGATTTTCTGCCTTTTTCGCCAAAAATATGGGGAATTTCTGCCATTTTGCCCGAAAGTAAAGGCAATGTATACCTTTTTGCTATAAAAAAGAGAAATTTCTGCCTTTTTGCCCCAAAATTAGGGGAATATCTGCAATGTTGCTCCAAAATACGGGGAATTTCTGCCTTTTTGCCCGAAAATAAAGGCAATGTATACCTTTTTGCTATAAAAAAGGGAAATTTCTTCACTTTTGCCTCAAAATAAGGCGATTTTCCGCCTTTTTGACTCAAAATAAGTGCAAATTCTGCCTTTTCCCCAAAAATAAACGGAATTTCTGTCTTTTTGCCCCAAAATAAGGGGAATTTCTGATGTTTTGCCCTGAAATATGTGAAATTTCTAAAATTTTTCCCCAAAATAAGGGAAATGTCTCCTTTTTGCCCCAAAATAAAAAAAATTTCTGCCTATTTGCCCCAATATAAAAAGAATTTCTGCCTTTTTGCTCCAAAATAAGAAAAATTTCTGCAATTTTGTACCAAAATAAAAGAAATTTCTGCCTTTTTGCTCCAAAATAAGAGAAATTTCTGCCTTTTCTCCCTGAAATAAGTGAAATTCCTGCAATTTTGCCCCAAATTAAGGGAAATTTCTGCAATTTTGCCCCAAAGTAAAGGAAATTTCTGCAATTTTCCACCAAATAAGGGGAATTTCTGACTTTTTGCACCCAAAAAAAGGAGATTTTCTTTCCTTTTCCCCCAAAATAAGGAGAATTTCATCCATTTGCCCAAAAATTATGAGAATTTCTGCAATTTTTCTTCAAAATACGGAAAATTTCTTCCTTTTAGCCCCAAAATAAAGGGAATTTCTGCATTTTCCCCCAATATTAGAGGAATTTCTGTATTTTACCTCTAAATAAAAGAAATTTCTGCATTTTACCTCAAAATAAGAAGAATTTCTGACTTTTACCCCAAAATATGGGGAATTTCTGCCTTTTTGTTCCAAAATACAGAAAATTTCTTCAATTTTGTACCATAATAAAAGAAATTTCTCCTTTTTGCCCCAAAATAAGTGGAATTTCTGACTTTTTACCCTGAAATAAATGAAATTTCTGCAATTTTGCCTGAAAATAAGGGAAATTTGTGCCTTTTGCCCCAACATAAGAAGAATTTCTGCCTTTTGCCCCAAAATATGGGGAATTTCAGCATTTTACCTCAAAATAAGGGGAATTTCTGCCTTTTTGCCCTGAAATATGTGAAATTTCTGCAATTTTACCCCAAAATAAGGTGAATTTCTGCCTTTTTGCCCCAAAATAATGGGAATTTCTGCCTTTTTACCCCAAAATAAGAAATTTTTTGCTTTTTTTCTATGAAATAAGTTAAATTTCTGCAATTTTGCCCTAAAATAAGGTAAATATCTGAAATTTTTCCCTATAATAAAGCAAATTTCGGCAATTTTGCCTCAAAATAAGGGGAATTTCTGTTTTTTGCCCCAAATAAGGGATTTTTCTGCAATTTTGCCCTAAAATAAGAGAAATTTCTGCAATTTTTCCCCATAGTAAAGTAAATTTCTGCAATTTTGCTGCAAAATAAGGGGAATTTCTGTTTTTTGCCCCCAAATAAAGCAAATTTCTGCAATTTTGCCCCAAATTAAGGGGAATTTCTGTTTTTTGCCCCCAAATAAGGGAAATTTCTGCAATTTTGCCCTAAAATAAGGGGAATTTCTGCCATTTGCCCCAAAATAAGGGGAATTTCTGCCTTTTTGTCACAAAATAAAGAAAATTACTGCATGTTTTACCTCAAAATTAGGTGAATTTCTGCAATTTTGCTCCAGAATACGAGGATTTTCTGCCTTTTTTGGCGAAAATAAGGGGAATTTCTGCAATTTTGCCGCGAAATAAGTGAAATTTCTGAAGTTTTAATCCAAAATAAGGGGAATTTCTGCATTTTTGCCACAAAATTAGGGGAATTTCTGCAATTTTGCTCCAAAATACGAGGAATTTCTGCCTTTTTGCCCGAAAATAAAGGCAATGTATACCTTATTGCTATAAAAACGGGAAATTTCTTCACTTTTGCCCCAAAATAAGGCGATTTTCCGGCTTTTTGACTCAAAAGAATTGCAATTTCTGTCTTTTTCCCCCAAAATAAACGGAATTTCTCTCTTTTTGCCCCAAAATAAGGGGAATTTCTGACTTTTTGCCCTGAAATAAGTGAAATATCTAAAATTTTTCCCCAAAATAAAAGAAATGTCTGCTTTTTGCCCCAAAATAAGGAGAATTATTTCCTTTTGTCCCAAAATAAGGGGAATTTCAGCCTTTTTTCCTCAAAATAAGTGGAATTTCTGCATTTTGCCCCAAAATATGGGAAATTTCTGCATTTTTGCCCCAAAATCAGAAAAATTTCTGCAATATTGTACCAAAATAAAAGAAATTTCTGCATTTTTGTTCCAAAATAATAGAAATTTCTGCCTTTTTTCCCTGACATAAGTGAAATTTCTGCAATTTTGCCCCAAAATAAGGGAAATTTTTGCAATTTTGCCCCAAAGTAGAGGAAATTTCTGCAATTTTGCCCCAAATAAGGGGAATTTCTGATTTTTTGCACCCAAAAAATGGAGATTTTCTGTCCTTTTGCCCCAAAATAAGGAGAATTTCAGCCATTTGCCCGAAAATTATGAGAATTTCTGCAATTTTTCTTCAAAATACGGAAAATTTCTTCCTTTTAGCCCCAAAATAAAGGGAATTTCTGCATTTTCCCCCAATATTAGGGGAATTTCTGTATTTTACCTCTAAATAAAGAAATTTCTGCATTTTACTTCAAAATAAGAAGAATTTCTGACTTTTACCCCAAAATATGGGGAATTTCTGCCTTTTTGTTCCAAAATAAAGAAAATTTCTTCAATTTTGTACCATAATATAAGAAATTTCTCCTTTTTGACCCAAAATAAGGGGAATTTCTGACTTTTTACCCTGAAATAAATGAAATTTCTGCAATTTTGCCTGAAAATAAGGGAAATTTGTGTTTTTTGCCCCAAAATCAGAAGAATTTCTGCCTTTTGCTCCAAAATATGGGGAATTTCAGCATTTTACCTCAAAATAAGGGGAATTTCTGCCTTTTTGCCCTGAAGTATGTGAAATTTCTGCAATTTTACCCCCAAAATAAGGTGAATTTCTGCCTTTTTGCCCCAAAATAATGGGAATTTCTGCCTTTTTGCCCCAAATTAAGAAAAATTTTTGCTTTTTTTTCTGAAATAAGTTAAATTTTTGCAATATTTCCCTAAAATAAGGGAAATATCTCAAATTTTTCCCCATAATAAAGCAAATTTCTGCAATTTTGCCCCAAAATAAGGGGAATTTCTGTTTTTTGCCCCCAAATAAGGGAAATTTCTGCAATTTTGCCCTAAAATAAGGGGAATTTCTGACATTTGCCCTAAAATAAGGGGAATTTCTGCCTTTTTGCCACAAAATAAAAAAAATTACTGCATATTATACCCCTAAAATTAGGTTAATTTCTGCAATTTTGCTCCAAAATATGAAGATTTTCTGCCTTTTTCACCGAAAATAAGGGGAATTCTGCCATTTTGCCGCGAAATAATTAAAATTTCTGCAGTTTTACGCCAAAATAAGGGGAATTTCTGATCCAAAATTAGGGGAATTAATGCAATTTTTCTCCAAAATACGGGTCATTTCTGCCTTTTTGCCTGAAATCAAGTGGAATTTATGCCTTTTTGTTCGGAAATAAGTGAAATTTCTGCAATTTTAGCCAAAAATTAGGGATTCCATTTTTGCCCCAAAATAAGGGAAATTTCTGCCATTTTGCACTGAAATATTTGAAATTTCTGCAATTTTACCCCAAAATAAGAGGAATTTCTGCCTCTTTGCCCCAAAATATAAGGAATTTCTGCCTTTTTGCCCCAAAATAAGGAAAATTTCTGCAATTTTGCCCCAAAATAAGGGGAATTTCTCCCTTTTTACCCCAAAATAAAGGGATTCAGCCTTTTTATTTGAAAGTAAGTGAATTTTTTGCAATTTTGCCCAAAATAAGGGAAATTTCTACAATTTTGCCCCAAAATAATGTAAATTCCTGCAATTTTGCCTCACAATAAGTGGAATTTCTGAGTTTTGCCCCAAAATAAGGAGAATTTTTGCCTTTTTGCCCCACAATTAGGGGAATTTCTGCAATTTTGCTCCAAAATACGGGGAATTTCTGCCTTTTTACCCGGAAATAAGGGGAATGCATACCTTTTTGCCATAAAAAGGAAATTTCTTCATTTTTGTCCAAAATAAGGGGAATTTCTGCCTTTATGCCTCTAAATAAGTGGAATTTCTGTCTTTTTCCCCCATAATAAGGGGAATTTCTGACTTATTACCCTGAAATAAGTGAAATTTCTGCAATTTTGCACCAAAATAAGGGAAATTTCTGCCTTTTTCCCCCAAATAAAGGGAATTTCAGCCATTTTACCTCAAAATAAGAGGAATTTCTGCATTTTGCCACAAAATATTAGGAATTTCTGCATTTTTGCCTCAAAATAATGAAAGTTTCTGCCTTTTTTCCCTGAAATAAGTGAAATTTCTTCAATTTTGCCCCAAAATAAGTGAAATTTCTGAGTTTTGCCCCAAAATAAGGAGAATTTCTGTGTTTTTGCCTGAACATATAGGGATTTTCTGCCTTTTTGCTCCACAATTAGGGGATTTTCTGCAATTGTGCTCCAAAATACGAGGAATTTCTGCTTTTTTGCCCGAAAATAAGAAGAATGTATACCTTTTGCCACAAAAAAGAGAAATTTCTTCATTTTTGCCCCAAAATAAGAGGAATTTCTTCTTTCTTACGTCAAATTAAGTGAAATTTCTGCCTTTTTACCCAAAAATAAACGGAATTTCTGTCTTTTTGCCCCAAAATAATAGGAATTTTTTAATTTTGCCCTGAAATATGTGAAATTTCTGCAATTTTGGTCAAAATAAAGGAAATTTCTGCCTTTTTGCCACAAAATAAAGGGAATTTCTGTCTTTTTGCCCGAAAATAAGGGGAATTTCAGCATTTTACCTCATAATAAGGGGAATCTCTGCATTTTTGCCCCAAAATATGGGAAATTTCTGCATTTTGAACCCAAAATAACGAAAATTTCTACAATTTTGTACCAAAATAAAAGGAATTTCTGCCTTTTTGCCCCAAAATAAGAGAAATTTCTGAGTTTTTTTCTCTGAAATAAGTGAAATTTCTGCAATTTTGCCCCAAAATAAGGGAAAATTCTGCAATTTTTTTCCATAATAAGGAAAATTTCTGCAATTTTGCCCCAAAATAATGGGAAATTCTGTTTTTTGCCCCCAAATAAGGGAAATTTTTGCAATTATATCCCAAAATAAGGAGAATTTCTGCCTTTTTGTTACAAAATAAGAAAAATTTCTGCAAGTCTGTAACAAAATAGAAGAAATTTCTAAAATTTTGCTCCAAAATAAGGGAAATTTCTGATTTTTGCCCCAAAATAAGGGGAATTTCTGTATTTTTGCCCCAAAATAAAGTGAATTTCTTCCTTTTTGCCCCAAAATTAGGGGAGTTTCTGCAATTTTGCTTCAAAATACAGGGAATTTCTTCCTCTTTTCCCGAAAATAAGGGGAACTTCTGCCTTTTTGCCCCAAATAATAGGAATTTCTGCATTTTTGCCCCAATATTAGGGGAATTTCTGCAATTTTGCTCCAAAATACGGGGAAATTCTGCCTTTTTACCCAAAATTAAAAGGATTTTCTGCCTTTTTGCTCCAAATTAAGGGAAATTTCTACAATTTTATCCCAAAATAAAGGGAATTTCTGCCTTTTTGCCCCAAAATAAGGGGAATTTCTTCATTTTTGCCCTAAAATATGTGAAATTTTGCAATTTTACCCCAAAATAAGGGGAATTTCTGGCTTTTTTGATCAAAAATTAGAGGAATTAATGCAATTTTGCTTCAAAATATAGGTCATGTCTGCCTTTTTGCCCGAAATTAAGTGGAATTTATACCTTTTTGTCCAGAAATAAGTGAAATTTCTGCAATTTTAGCCAAAAAATTAGGGATTCCATTTTTGCCCCAAAATAAGAGAAATTTCTGCCATTTTGCACTAAAATATTTGAAATTTCTGCAATTTTACCACAAAATAAGGGGAATTTCTGCCTTTTTGCACCCAAAATATAAGGAATTTCTGCCTTTTTGCCCCAAAATAAGGAAAATTTCTGCAATTTTGCCCCAAAATAAGGGGAATTTTTTCCTTTTTACCCCAAAATATAGAGAATTTCAGGCTTTTTACCAGAAAATAAGTTAATTTCCTGCAATTTTGCCCCAAATAATGGAAATTTCTGCAATTTTGCCCCAAAATAAGGTAAATTCCTGCAATTTTGCCTCACAATAAAAGGAATTTCTGAGTTTTGCCCCAAAATAAGGAGAATTTTTGCCTTTTTGCCCCACAATTATGGGAATTTCTGCAATTTTGCTCCAAAACACGGGGAATTTCTGCCTTTTTTCCCGAAAATTAGGGGAATGCATACCTTTTTGCCATAAAAAAGGGAAATTTCTTCATTTTCTGCTCCAAAATAAGGGAAATTTCTGCATTTATGCCTCTAAATATGTGGAATTTCTGTCTTTTTCCCCCAAAACAAAGAGAATTTCTGTCTTTTTTGCCCCAAAATAAGGGGAATTTCTGACTTATTACCCTGAAATAAGTGAAAATTCTGCAATTTTGCCCCAAAATAAGGGAAATTTCTGCCTTTTTGCCCCCGAATAAAGGGAATTTCAGCCTATTTACCTCAAAATAAGGGGAATTTCCGCATTTTGCCACAAAATATTAGGAATTTCTGCTTTTTTGCCCCAAAATAAGGAAAGTTTCTGCCTTTTTTCACTGAAATAAGTGAAATTTCTTCACTTTTGCCCCAAAATAAGTGAAATTTCTGAGTTTTGCCCCAAAATAAGGAGAATTTCTGTGTTTTTGCCTGAACATATAGGGATTTTCTGTTTTTTTGCCCCACAATTAGGGGATTTTCTGCAATTGTGCTCCAAAATCTGAGGAATTTCTGCTTTTTTCCTTGAAAAGAAAGAGAATGTATACCTATTGCCACAAAAAAAGAAATTTCTTCATTTTTGCCCCAAAATAAGAAAAATTTCTTCCTTCTTACCTCAAAATAAGTGAAATTTTTGCCTTTTTACCCAAAAATAAACGGAATTTCTGTCTTTTTGCCCCAAAATAAAAGGAATTTTTGAATTTTGCCCTGAAATAAGTGAAATTTCTGCAATTTTGCCCTAAAATAATGGAAATTTCTGCCTTTTTGCCACAAAATAAAAGGAATTTCTGTCTTTTTGCCCCAAGATAAGAAGAATACAGAATTTTACCTCATAATAAGGGGAATCTCTGCATTTTTGCCCCAAAATATGGGGAATTACTGCATTTATGCCCCAAAATAAAGAAAATTTCTACAATTTTGTACCAAAATAAAAGAAATTTCTGTCTTTTTGCCCCAAAATAAGAGAAATTTCTGAGTTTTTTTCTCTGAAATAAGTGAAATTTCTGCAATTTTACCCCAACATAAGGGAAATTTCTGCAATTTTTTGCCATAATAAGGGAAATTTTTGCAATTTTGCCCCAAAATAAGGGGAATTTTTGTTTTTTGCCCCCAAATAAGGGAAATTTCTGCAATTTTATCCCAAAATAAGGGGAATTTCTGCCTTTTTGCCACAAAATAAGAAAAATTTCTGAAAGTCGGTAACAAGATAGAAGAAATTTCTAAAATTTTGCCCGAAAATAAAGGAAATATCTTATTTTTGCCCCAAAATAAGGAGAATTTCTATATTTTTGCCCCAAAATAAAGGGAATTTCTGCCTTTTTGCCCCCAAATTAGGGAAGTTTCTGCAATTTTACTTCAAAATACAGGGAATTTCTTCCTCTATTCCCGAAAATAAGGAGAACTTCTGTCTTTTTGCCCCAAATAAAGGGAATTTCTGCATTTTTGCCCCAATATTAGGGGAATTTCTGCAATTTTGCTCCAAAATACGGGGAAATTCTGCCTTTTTACCCAAAATTAAAAGGATTTTCTCCCTTTTTGCTCCCAAATAAGAGAAATTTCTGCAATTTTATCCCAAAATACAGGGAATTTCTGTCTTTTTGCCCCCCCAAAAAAAGAATTTCTGCCTTTTTGCATTGAAATATGTGAAATTTCTGCAATTTTACCCCAAAATAAGGTGAATTTCT
This sequence comes from Micromys minutus, assembly GCF_963924665.1. NCBI lineage: Eukaryota > Metazoa > Chordata > Mammalia > Rodentia > Muridae > Micromys > Micromys minutus. The sequence continues at coordinate 63,091 of NW_027667443.1, forward strand.
GCCTTTTTGCCCATAAAATAATAGGAATTTCTGCCTTTTTGCCCCAAAATAAGAAAAATTATTGCTTTTTTTCTCTGAAATAAGTGAAATTTCTGAAATTTTGCCCTAAAATAAGAGAAATTTCTGCAATTTTTTGCATAATAAGGGAAATTCCTGCAATTTTGCCCCAAAATAAGGGGAATTTCTGTTTTTTGCCCCCAAATAAGGGAAATTTCTTCAATTTTCCCCTAAAATAAGGGGAATTTCTGCTTTTTGCCCCAAAATAAGGAGAATTTCTGCCTTTTTGCCCCAAATAAGGGGAATTTTAGCCTTATTACCTCAAAATAAGGGGAATTTCTGCATTTTTGCCCCTAAATATAAGGAATTTCTGCCTTTTTGCCCCCAAAAAAGGAAAATTCTGCAATTTTGCCCTGAAAAGGAGAATTTCTCCCTATTTGCCCCAAAATAAAGGAAATTTCAGCCTTTTTACCTGAAAATAAGTGAAATTTCTGCAATTTTGCCCCAAATAAGGGAAATTTCTGATTTTTGCCCCAAAATAAGGAGAATATCTGTATTTTTGCACCAAAATAAAGGGAATTTCAGCCTTTTTGCCCCAAAATTAGGGGAGTTTCTGCAATTTTGCTTCAAAATACAGGGAATTTCTTCTTCTTTTCCCAAAAATAAGGGGAACTTCTGCCTTTTTGCCCCAAATAAAGGGAATTTCTACATTTTTGCCCCAATATTAGGGGAATTTTTGCAATTTTGCTCCAAAATATGGGGAATTTCTGCCTTTTTACCCGAAATTAAGGGGATTTTCTTCCTTTTTGCTCCCAAATAAGGGAAATTTCTGCAATTTTATCCCAAAATAAGGGGAATTTCTGCCTTTTTGCCCCAAAATAAGGAGAATTTCTGCCTTTTTTCCCGAAATTAAGTAGAATTTCTGCCTTTTTGTCCCGAAATAAGTGAAATTTCTTCAATTTTAGCCAAAATTTAGGGATTTCATCTTTTTGCACCAAAATAAGGGAAATTTCTGCAATTTTGCCCCAAAATAAATGAAATTACTGCAATTTTGCCCCAAAATAAGGGAAATTTCTGTTTTTTGCCCGCAAATAATAGAAATTTCTTCAATTTTCCCCTAAAATAAGGGGAATTTCTGCCTTTTGCCCCAAAATAAGGAGAATTTCTGCCTTTTTGCCCAAAAATAAGAAAATTACTGTATTTTTTACCCCAAAATTAGGTAAATTTCTGCAATTTTGCTCCAAAATACAGGGATTTCCTTCCTTTTTCGCCGAAAATAAAGGGAATTTCTGCCATTTTGCCATGAAATAAGTGAAATTTCTGCAGTTTTACACAAAAATAAGGAAAATTTCTGCCTTTTTGCCCAAAAATTAGGGGAATTTTTGCAATTTTGCTCCAAAATACGGGGAATTGCTGCCTTTTGGCCCGAAAATAAAGGGAATGTATACTTTTTTGCTATAAAAAAAGGAAATTTCTTCATTTTTACCCCAAAATAAGGAGATTTTTCACCTTTTTGACTCAAAATAAGTGCAATTTCTGCCTTTTCCCCAAAAATAAACGAAATTTCTGTCTTTTTGCCCAAAAATATGGGGAATTTCTGACTTTTTGCCCCAAAACAAGGGGAATTTCAGCCTTTTTACCTAAAAATAAGAGGAATTTCTGCCTTTTTGCCCCCAAAATAAAGGGAATTTCTGAATTTTTGCACCAATATTAGGGGAATTTCTGCAATTTTGCTCCAAAATATGGGTCATTTATGCCTTTTTGCCCAAAATTAAGTGGAATTTCTTATTTTTGTCCGAAATAAGTGAAATTTCTGCAATTTTATCTAAAAATTAGGGATTTCATATTTTGCCCCAAAATAAGGGAAATTTCTGCCATTTTGCCCTGAAATATTTGAAATTTCTGCAATTTTACCCCAAAATAAGGGGAATTTCTGCCTTTTTGCCCCAAATAAGGGGAATTTTAGCCTTATTACCTCAAAATAAGGGGAATTTCTGACTTTTGCCCCAAAATATAAGGAATTTCTGCCTTTTTGCCCCCAAAAAAAGAAAATTCTGCAATTTTGCCCTGAAAAGGAGAATTTCTCCCTATTTGCCCCAAAATAAAGGAAATTTCAGCCTTTTTACCTGAAAATAAGTGAAATTTCTGCAATTTTGCCCCAAATAAGGGAAATTTCTGATTTTTGCCCCAAAATAAGGAGAATATCTGTATTTTTGCACCAAAATAAAGGGAATTTCAGCCTTTTTGCCCCAAAATTAGGGGAGTTTCTGCAATTTTGCTTCAAAATACAGGGAATTTCTTCTTCTTTTCCCAAAAATAAGGGGAACTTCTGCCTTTTTGCCCCAAATAAAGGGAATTTCTACATTTTTGCCCCAATATTAGGGGAATTTCTGCAATTTTGCTCCATAATATGGGGAATTTCTGCCTTTTTACCCGAAATTAAGGGGATTTTTTTCCTTTTTGCTCCCAAATAAAGGAAATTTCTGCAATTTTATCCCAAAATAAGGGGAATTTCTGCCTTTTTGCCCCAAAATAAGGGGAATTTCTGCCTTTTTGCCCGAAATTAAGTGGAATTTTTGCCTTTTTGTCCTGAAATAAGTGAAATTTCTTCAATATTAGCCAAAAATTAGGGATTTCATCTTTTTGCCCCAAAATAAGGGGAATTTCTGCAATTTTGCCCCAAAATAAATGAAATTTCTGCAATTTTGCCCCAAAATAAGGGAAATTTCTGAAATTTTGCTCCAAAATAAGTGGAATTTCTGAGTTTTGCCCCATAATAAGGATAATTTCTGTTTTTTTGCCCCAACATATAGGGAATTTCTGCCTTTTTGCCCCACAATTAGGGGAATTTCTGCAATTTTGCTCCAAAATACGGGGAATTTCTGCATTTTTGCCCAAAAATAAGGGGAATGCATACCTTTTTGCCATAAAAAAGTATAATTTCTTCCTTTTTGCTCCAAAATAGGAGAAATTTCTGCCTTTTTGCCTCTAAATAAGTGGAATTTCTGTCTTTACCCCCAAAACAAAGGGAATTTCTGTCTTTTTTGCTCGAAAATAAGGAAAATTTCTGACTTATTACCGTGAAATAATTGAAATTTCTGCAATTTTGCCCCAAAATAAGGGAAATTTCTGCCTTTTTGCCCTAAAATTTGTGAAATTTCTGCAATTTTACCCCAAAATAATTTGAATTTCTGCATTTTTGCCCCAAAATAATGGGAATTTCTGCCTTTTTGCCCCAAAATAAAAAAATTTTTTGCTTTTTTTCTCTTAAATAAGTGAAATTTCTGCAATTTTGCCCTAAAATAAGGGAAATTTTTGCAATTTTTTTCCATAATAAGGGAAATTTCTGCAATTTTGCCCCAAAATAAGGGGAATTTCGGGTTTTTTGCCCCCAAATAAGGGAAATTTCTGCAATTTTGCCCTAAAATAAAGAGAATTTCTGCCTTTTGCCCAAAAATAAGGAGTATTTCTGCCTTTTTGCCCCAAAATAAAGTAAATTACTGTATTTTTTACCCCAAAATTAGGCTAATTTCTGCAATTTTGCTCCAAAATACGGGGATTTTTTGCCTTTTTCGCCGAAGATAAGGGGAATTTCTGCCATTTTGCTGCGAAATAAGTGAAATTTCTGCAGTTTTACCCCAAATTAAGGTGAATTTCTGCTTTTTGCACCAAAATAAGGGGAATCTCTGCCTTTTTGCCCCAAAATAAGGGGAATTTCTGCCTTTTTGCCCCAAAATAAGAAAAATTTCTGAAATTTTGTACTAAAATAAAAGAAATTTCTGCCTTTTTGCCCCACAATAAGAAAATTTCTGCCCTTTTTTCTGAAATAAATGAAATTTCTGCAATTTTGCCCGAAAATTATGAGAATTTCTGCAATTTTGCTTCAAAATATGGTTAATTTCTGCCTTTTAGCCCAAAAATAAAGGGAAGTTCTGCATTTTCCCCCAATATTTGGGGAATTTCTGCATTTTACGTCTAAATAAGGGGAATTTCTGCATTTTACCGCAAAATAAAAAGAATTTCTGCCTTTTGCCCCCAAATTTGGGGAATTTCTGCCTTTTTGTTCCAAAATAAGAAAAATTTCTGCAATTTTGCCCCAATATAAGGGAAGTTTCTACCTTTTTGCCCACAAATATGGGGAATTTCAGCCTTTTTACCTCAAAAAAAGGGGAATTTCTGAATTTTGGCACAAAATATTAGGAATTTCTGCCTTTTTGCCCCAAAATAAAGAAAATTTCTGCCTTTTTTCCCTAAAATAAGTGAAATTTCTGGAATTTTGCCCCAAAATAAGTAAAATTTCTGCAATTTTGCCCCAAAATAAGAGAAATTTCTGGAATTTTGCCCCAAAATAAGTGGAATTTCTGAGTTTTGCCCCAAAATAAAGAGAATTTCTGCCTTTTTGCCCCACAATTAGTGAAATTTCTGCAATTTTGCCCTAAAATAAGGGAAATTTCTGCAATTTTTCCCCATAATAAGGGAAATTTCCACAATTTTGCTTCAAAATAAGGGGAATTTCTGTTTTTTGCCCAACAATTAGTGAAATTTCTGCGATTTTGTCCCAAAATAAGGGGAATTTCTGACATTTGCCTTAAAATATGGGGAATTTCAGCATTTTACCTCAAATTAAGGGGAATTTCTGCCTTTTCGCACCAAAATAAGAAGAATGCATACCTTTTTGCCATAAAAAAGGAAAATTTCTTCATTTTTGCTTTAAAATAAGGAGAATTTCTGCCTTTTGCCCCAAAATATGGGGAATTTTTGCCTTTTTGCCTGAAAATAAGAAAAATGCATACCTTTTTGCCATAAAAAAAGGAAATTTCTTCATTTTTGCTCCAAAATAAAGAAAAATTCTGCTTTTTTGCCTTTAAATAAGTGGAATTTTTGTCTTTTCCCCCCAAAAAAATGGAATTTCTGTCATTTTTGCCCCAAAATAAGAAAAATTTCTGACTTATTACCCTGAAATAAGTGAAATTTCTGCAATTTTGCCCCAATATAAGGAAAATTTCTGCCTTTTTGCCCCCAAATAAGGGGAATTTCAGCCTTTTTACCTCAAAATAAGGGGAATTTCTGAATTTTGGCACAAAATATTAGGAATTTTTGCCTTTTTGCCCCAAAATAAGGAAAATTTCTGCCTTTTTTCCCTGAAATAAGTGAAATGTCTGCAATTATTTTGCTTCAAAATAATAAAATTTCTGCAATTTTGCCCCAAAATAAGGGAAATTTCTGGAATTTTGCCCCAAAACAAGTGGAATTTCTGAGTTTTGCCCCAAAATAAGGAGAATTTCTGCCTTTTTGCGCAACAATTATTGAATTTTCTGAAATTTTGCCCTAATATAAGGGAAATTTCTGCAATTTTTCCCCATAATAAGGAAAATTTCGGCAATTTTGCCCAAATATAAGGGGAATTTCTGCCTTTTGCCCCAAAATATGGGGAATTTCTGCCTTTTTGTCTGAAAATAAGAAGAATGCATACCTTTTTGGCATAAAAAAGGGAAATTTCTTCATTTTGCTCCAAAATAAGAGGAACATTTGCATTTTTGCCCCTAAATAAGTGCAATTTCTGTTTTTCCCCCAAAATAAAGGAATTTCTGTATTTTTTGCCCCAAAATAAGAAAAATTTCTGACTTATTACCCTGAAATAAGTGAAATTTCTGCAAATTTGCCCCAAAAAAGGGAAATTTCTGCCTTTTGCCCCAAAATAAGGGGAATTTCAGCATTTTACCTCAAAATAAGGGAAATTTCTGATTTTTGTACCAAAATATGGAGAATTTCTTCCTTTTTGCCCCAAAATAAGGAAAATTTCTGCCTTTTTTCCCTGAAATAAGTGAAATTTCTTCAATTTTACCCGAAAATATGTGAAATTTCTGCAATTTTGCCCCAAAATAAGGGAAATTTCTGGAATTTTGCCCCAAAATAAGTGGAATTTCTAAGTTTTGCCCCAAAATAAGGTGAATTTCTGCCTTTTTGCCCCACAATTAGGGGAATTTCTGCAATTTTGCTCCAAAATACCAGGAATTTCTGCCTTTTTGCCCGAAAATAAGGGGAATGAATACCTTTTTGCCATAAAAAAGGGAAATTTCTTCATTTTTCCCCAAAATTAAGGGAAATTTCTGCCTTTTTGTTCTGAAATATGTGAAATTTCTGCAATTTTAGCCCAAAATAAGGTGAATTTCTGCCTTTTTGCCCCAAAATAATGGGAATTTCTGCATTTTTGCCCCAAAATAAGAAAAATTTTTGCTTTTTTTCTCTGAAATAAATGAAATTTCTGCAATTTTGCCCTAAAATAAAAGAAATTTCTGCAATTTTCCCCCATAATAAATGAAATTTCTGGAATATTGCCCCAAAATAAGAAGAATTTCTGTTTTTTTGCCCGCAAATAAGGGAAATTTCTGCAATTTTGCCCTAAATTATGGGGATTTTCTGCTTTTTTGACTCTAAATAAGTGGAATTTCTGATGTTTTCCCCCAAAACAAAGGGAATTTCTGTCATTTTTGCCCTAAAATAAGGAAAATTTCTTACTTATTACCCTGAAATAATTGAAATTTCTGCAATTTTGCCCCAATATAAGGGAAATTTCTGCCTTTTTGCCCTCATATAAGGAGAATTTCAGCCTTTTTATCTCAAAATTAGAGGAATTTCTGAATTATGGCACAAACTATTAAGAATTATTGCCTTTTTGCCTCAAAATAAGGAAAATTTCTGCCTTTTTTCCCTGAAATAAGTGAAATTTCTGCAATTTTGCCCCAAAATAAATAAAATTTCTGGAATTTTGCCCCAAAATAAGGGGAATTTCTGTTTTTTTTTCTTCCAAATAAGAAAAATTTCTGCAATTTTGCCCTAAAATAATGGGAATTTCTGCTTTTTGGCCTCTAAATAAGTGGAATTTTTGTCTTTTTCCCCCAAAACATAGGGAATCTCTGTCTTTTTTGCCCCAAAATAAGGAAAATTTCTGACTTATTACCCTGAAATAAGTGAAATTTCTGCAATTTTGCCCCTAAATAAGGGAAATTTCTGCCTTTTTGCCCCCAAATAAAGGGAATTTCAGCTTTTTTACCTCAAAATAAGGGGAATTTCTGCATTTTGGCCCCAAAATATGGGAAATTTCTCCTATTTTGCCCCAAAATAAGTGAAATTTCTGCAATTTTGCTCCCAAAAATAGAAAATTTCTGGAATTTTGCCCCAAAATAAGTGGGATTTCTGAGTTTTGCCCCAAAATAAGGAGAATTTCTGCATTTTTGCCCCACAATTAGGGGAATTTCTGCAATTTTGCTCCAAAATACGGGGAATTTCTGCCTTTTTGCCCGAAAATAAGTGTAATGCATACCTTTTTGCCATAAAAAAAGGAAATTTCTTCATTTTTGCCCCAAATTAAGGGAAATTTCTGCCTTTTTGCCCTGAAATGTGTGAAATTTCTGCAATTTTTGCCCAAAATAAGGTGATTTTCTGCCTTTTGCCCCAAAATAATGGGAATTTTCCGCCTTTTTGCCCCAAAATAAGATAAATTTTTGCTTTTTTTTTCTGAAATAAGTGAAATTTCTGCAATTTTGCCCTAAAATAAAAAAAATGTCTGCAATTTTTCTTCATAATAAAGGAAATTTCTGGAATTTTGCCCCAAAATAAGGGGAATTTCTGTTTTTTTGCCCGCAAATAAGGGAAATTTCTGCAATTTTGCCCAAAAATAAGGGGAATTTCTGCTTTTTTGCCTCTAAATAAGTGGAATTTCTGTCTTTTCCCCCAAAACAAAGGGAATTTCTGTTATTTTTGCCCCAAAATAAGGAAAATTTTTGACTTATTACCCTGAAATAAGAGAAATTTCTGCAATTTTGCCCCAATATAAGGGAAATTTCTGCCTTTTTGCCCCCAAATAAGGGGAATTTCAGCCTTTTTACCTCAAAATAAGGGGAATTTCTGAATTTTGGCCCAAAATATTAGGAATTTCTGCTTTTTTGCCCCAAAATAAGAAAAATTTCTGCAATTTCCCCCAAAATAAGGAAAATTTCTGGAATTTTGCCCCAAAATAAGTGGAATTTCTGAGTTTTGCCCTAAAATAAGGAGAATTTCTTCCTCTTTGCCTCTAAATAAGTGGAATTTCTGTCTTTTTCCACAAAACAAAGGAAATTTCTGTCTTTTTTGTTCCAAAATAAGAGGAATTTCTTCCTTCTTACCTCAAAATAAGTGAAATTTCTGCCTTTTTACCCAAAAATAAATGGAATTTCTGTCGTTTTGCCCCAAAATAAAAGGAAGTTTTGAATTTTGCCCTGAAATATGTGAAATTTCTGCAATTTTTCCCTAAAATAAGGGAAATTTCTGCCTTTTTGCCACAAAATAAAGGGAATTTCTGTCTTTTTGCCCCAAAATAAGGGTATTTTCAGCATTTTACCTCATAATAAAGGGAATCTCTGCATTTTTGCCCCAAAATATGGAGAATTTCTGCCTTTTTGCTTAAAATTAAGTGGAATTTCTGCCTTTTTGTCCGAAATAAGTTAAATTTCTGCAATTTTAGCAAAAAATTAGGGATTTCATCTTTTTGCCCTCAAATAAGGGAAATTTCTGCCATTTTGCCCTTAAATATTTGAAATTTCTACAATTTTACCCCAAAATAAGGGGAATTTCTGCCTTTTTTGCCCCAAATAAGGGGAATTTCAGCCTTATTACCTCAAAATAAGGGGAATTTCTGCCTTTTTGCTCCAAAATATAAGGAATTTCTGCCTTTTTGCCCCAAAAAAGGAAAATTCTGCAATTTTGCCCTGAAAAGGAGTATTTCTCCTTTTTTCCACAAAATAAAGGAAATTTCAGCCTTTTTACCTGAAAATAAGTGAAATTTCTGCAATTTTGCCTCAAATAAGGGAAATTTCTGATTTTTGCCCCAAAATAAGGAGAATATCTGTATTTTTGCCCCAAAATAAAGGGAATTTCTGCCTTTTTGCCCCCAAATTAGGGGAGTTTCTGCAATTTTGCTTCAAAATACAGGGAATTTCTTCCTCTTTTCCCAAAAATAAGGGGAACTTCTGCCTTTTGCCCCAAATAAAGGGAATTTCTGCATTTTTGTCCCAATATTAGGGGAATTTCTGCAATTTTGCTCCAAAATATGGGGAATTTCTGCTTTTTAACTGAAATTAAGGGGATTTTCTCCCTTTTTGCTCCCAAATAAGGGAAATTTCTGCAATTTTACCCCAAAATAAGGGGAATTTCTGCCTTTTTGCCCCAATATAAGGGGAATTTCTGCCTTTTTGCCCGAAATTAAGTGGAATTTTTGCCTTTTTGTCCCGAAAAAAGTGAAATTTCTTTAATTTTAGCCAAAAATTAGAAATTTCATCTTTTTGCCCCAAAATAAGGGGAATTTCTGCCATTTTGCCCCAAAATAAATGAAATTTCTGCAATTTTGCCCCAAAATAAGGGAAATTTCTGAAATTTTGCTCCAAAAAAAGTGGAATTTCTGAGTTTTGCCCCAAAATGAGGAGAATTTCTGTCTTTTTGCCCCAAGATATAGGGAATTTCTGCCTTTTTGCCCCACAATTGGGGAAATTTCTGCAATTTTGCTCCAAAATAAGGGAAATTTCTGCATTTTTGCCTGAAAATAAGGGGAATGCATACCTTTTTGCCATAAAAAGTAAAATTTCTTCATTTTTACGCCAAATTAAGGGAAATTTCTGCCTTTTTGCCCTGAAATATGTGAAATTTCTGCAATTTTAGCCCAAAATAAGGTGAATTTCTGCCTTTTTGCCCCAAAATAATGGGAATTTCTGCCTTTTTGCCCCAAAATAAGAAAAATTTTTGCTTTTTTTCTCTCAAATAAGTGAAATTTCTGCAATTTTCCCTATAATAAGGGAAATTTCTGCAATTTTGCCCCAAAATAAGGGGAATTTCTGATTTTTTGCCCCCAAATAAGGGAAATTTCTGCAATTTTGCCCTAAAATAAGGGGAATTTCTGCCATTTGCCCCAAAATAAGGAGAATTTCTGCATTTTTGCCCCAAAATAAAGAATATTACTGTATTTTTTACCCCAAAATTAGGTGAATTTCTGCAATTTTGCTCCAAAATACGAGGATTTTCTGCCTTTTTCGCCGAAAATATGGGGGATTTCTGCCATTTTGCTGCGAAATAAGTGAAATTTCTGGAGTTTTACCCCAAAATAAGGGGAATTTCTGCCTTTATGCCCCAAAATTAAAGGAATTTCTGCAATTTTGCTCCAAAATATGGGGAATTTCTGCCTTTTGGCCCGAAAATAAAGGGAATGTTTACCTTTTTGTTATAAAAATAGAAATTTCTTCATTCTTGCCCCAAAATAAGGGGATTTTCCGCATTTTTGACTCAAAATAAGTGCAATTTCTGCCTTTTCCCCAAAAAATAAATGAAATTTCTGCTTTTTGGCTCAAAATAAGGGGAATTTCTTACTTTTTGCTCTGAAATAAATGAAATTTCTGCAATTTTGCCCGAAAATAAGGGAAATTTGTTCCTTTTTGCCCCAAAATAAGGGGAATTTCTGCCTTTTGCCCAATAATATGGGGAATTTCAACATTTTACCTCAAAATATGGGGAATTTCAGCCTTTTTGCAACAAAATAAGAAGAATGCATACCTTTTTGCCATAAAAAAGAGAAATTTCTTCATTTTTGCTCCAAAATAAGGGGAGTTTCTGCCTTTTGCCCCAAAATATGGGGAATTTCTGCCTTTTTGCCCGAAAATAAGAAGAATGCATGACTTTTTGCCATAAAAAAGGTAAATTTCTTCCTTTTTTACTCCAAAATAAGGGGAATTTCTGCTTTTTTGCCTCTAAATAAGTGGAATTTCTGTCTTTTTCCCCCAAAACAAAGGGAATTTCTGTCATTTTTGCCCCAAAATATTGGGAATTTCTGCCTTTAGCCCCCAAAAATGGGAAATTTCGGCATTTTACCTCAAAATAAGGGGAATTTCTGCCTTTTTGCCCTGAAATATATGAAATTTCTACAATTTTACCCCAAAATAAGGTGAATTTCTGCCTTTTTGCTCCAAAATAATAGGAATGTCTGCATTTTTGCCTCAAAATAAGAAAAATTTTTGCTTTTTTTTCTGAAATAAGTGAAATTTCTGCAATTTTGCCCTTAAAATAAGGGAAATTTCTGTAATTTTTCCCTATAATAAAGAAAATTTCTGCAATTTTGCCGCAAAATAAGGGGAATTTCTGTTTTTTGCCCCCAAATAAAGCAAATTTCTGCAATTTTGCCCTAAAATAAGGGGAATTTCAGCCCTTTGCCCCAAAATAAGGGGAATTTCTGCCTTTTGCCCCAAAATATGGGGAATTTCTGCCTTTTTGTCCGAAAATAAGAAGAATGCACACCTTTTTGCCATAAAAAAGGGAAATTTCTTCATTTTTGCTCCAAAAGAAGGTTAACTTTTGCCTTTTTGCCTCTAAATAAGTGGAATTTCTGTCTTTTTCTCCAAAAACAAAGGGAATTTCTGGGTTTTTTTGCCCCAAAATAAGGAAAGTTTCTGACTTATTACCCTGAAATAAGTGAAATTTCTGCAAATGTTCTCCAAAAATAGGGACATTTCTGCCTTTTGCCCCAAAATAAGGGGAATTTCAGCATTTTACCTCAAAATAAGGGAAATTTCTTATTTTTGCACCAAAATATGTAGAATTTCTGCCTTTTTGCCCCAAAATAAAGAGAATTTCTGCATTTTTCACCAATATTAGGGGAATTTCTGCAATTTTGCTCCACAATACAGGTCATTTCTGCCTTTTACCACGAAATTAAGTGGAATTTCTGCCTTTATGTCCCGAAATAAGTGAAATTTCTTCAATTTTAGCCAAAAATTAGGGATTTCATCTTTTTGCCCCAAAATAAGTGGAAATTTAGCCATTTTGCACTAAAATATGGAGAATTTCTGCTTTTTGCCCCAAAATAAGGAAGATTTCTGCCTTTTTTCCCTGAAATAAATGAAATTTCTGCAATTTTGCCCCAAAATAAGTGAAATTTCTGGAATTTTGCCCCAAAATAATTGGAATTTCTGAGTTTTGCCCAAAAATAAGGAGAATTTCTGCCTTTTTGCCTTTAAATAAGTGGAATTTGTGTCTTTTTCCACAAAACAAAGGAAATTTCTGTCTTTTTTGTTCGAAAATAAGAGGAATTTCTTCCTTCTTACCTCAAAATAAGTGAAATTTCTGCCTTTTTACCAAAAAATAATCGGAATTTCTGTCTTTTTGCCCCAAAATAAAAGGAATTTTTGAATTTTGCCCTGAAATATGTGAAATTTCTACAATTTTGCCCCAAAATAAGGGAAATTTCTGCCTTTTTGACACAAAATAAAGGGAATTTCTGTCTTATTGCCCCAAAATAAGGGGAATTTCAGCAGTTTACCTCATAATAAGAAGAATCTCTGCATTTTTGCCCCAAAATATGGGGAATTTTTGCATTTTTGCCCCAAAATAAAGAAAATTTCTACAATTTTGTACCAAAATAAAAGAAATTTCTGCATTTTTGCACCAAAATAAGAGAAATTTCTGAGTTTTTTTCTTTGAAATAAGTGAAATTTCTGCAATTTTGCCCCAAAATAATTGAAATTTCTGCAATTTTTTTCCATAATAAGGGAAATTTCTGCAATTTTGCCCCAAAATAAGGCGAATTTATCTTTTTTGCCCCCAAATAAGGGAAATTTCTGCAATTTTATCCCAAAGTAAGGGGAATTTCTGCCTTTTTGCCAGAAAATAAGAAAAATATCTGCAAGTCTGTAACAAAATAGAAGAAATTTCTAAAATTTTGCCCCAAAATAAAGGAAATTTCTGATTTTTGCCCCAAATAAGGAGAATTTCTGTATTTTTGCCCCTAAATTAGAAGAGTTTTTGCAATTTTGCTTCAAAATACAAGGAATTTCTTCCTCTTTTCCCGAAAATAAGGGGAACTTCTTCCTTTTTGCCCCAAATAAAGGAATTTCTGCATATTTGCCCCAATATTAGGGGAATTTCTGCAATTTTGCTCCAAAATACGGGGAAATTCTGCCTTTTTACCCAAAATTAAAAGGATTTTCTGCCTTTTTGCTACTGAATAAGGGAAGTTTCTGCAATTTTATACCAAAATAAAGGGAATTTCTGCCTTTTTGCCCCAAAATAAGGGGAATTTCTGCCTTTTTGCCCTGAAATATGTGAAATTTCTGCAATTTTACCCCAAAATAAGGTGAATTTCTGCCTTTTTGCCCATAAAATAATAGAAATTTCTGCCTTTTTGCCCCAAAATAAGAAAAATTATTGCTTTTTTCTCTGAAATAAGTGAAATTTCTGCAATTTTGTTCTAAAATAAGGGAAATTTGTGCAATTTTTTTCCATAATAAGGGAAATTCGTGCAATTTTGCCCCAAAATAATGGGAATTTCTGTTTTTTGCCCCCAAATAAGGGAAATTTCTTCAATTTTGCCCTAAAATAAGGGGAATTTCTGCCTTTTGCCCCAAAATAAGAATTTCTGCCTTTTTGCTTCAAAATAAGAAAATTACTGTATTTTTTATCCCAAAATTAGGTGAATTTCTGCAATTTTGCTCCAAAATATGGGGATTTTCTTCTTTTTTCGCCGAAAATAAAGGGAATTTCTGCCATTTTGCCGCGAAGTAAGTGAAATTTCTGCAGTTTTACCCCAAAAAAGGTGAATTTCTGCCTTTTTGCCCAAAAATTAGGGGAATTTTTGCAATTTTGCTCAAAAATACAGGGAATTTCTGCCTTTTGGCCCGAAAATAAAGGGAATGTATACCTTTTTACCATAAAAAAATGAAATTTCTTAATTTTGACCCTAAAATAAGGGGATTTTCCGCCTTTTTGACTCAAAATAAGTGCAATTTCTGCCTTTTCCCCAAAAATAAATGAAATTTCTGTCTTTTTCCCCAAAAATAAAGGGAATTTCTGACTTTTTGCCCCAAAATAAGGGGAATTTCAGCCTTTTTACCTAAAAATAAGGGGAATTTCTGCATTTTTGTCCCTAAAATAAAGGGAATTTCTGCATTTTTGCACCAATATTAGGGGAATTTCTGCAATTTTGCTCCAAAATATGGGTCATTTCTGCCTTTTTGCCCAAAATTAAGTGGAATTTCTGCTTTTTGTTCGAAATAAGTGAAATTTCTGCAATTTTAGCCAAAAATTAGGGATTTCATCTTTTTGCCCTAAAATTAGAGAAATTTCTGCCATTTTGCCCTGAAATATTTGAAATTTCTGCAATTTTACCCCAAAATAAGGGGAATGTCTGCCTTTTTGCCCCAAATAAGGGGAATTTCAGCCTTATTACCTCAAAATAAGGGGAATTTCTACCTTTTGGCCCCAAAATATAAGGAATTTCTGCCTTTTTGCCCCAAAAATGGAAAATTCTGCAATTTTGCCATGAAAAGAAGAATTTTTCCCTTTTTGCCCCAAAATAAAGGGAATTTCAGCCTTTTTACCTGAAAATAAGTGAAATTTCTGCAATTTTGCCTCAAGTAAGGGAAATTTCTGATTTTTGCCCCAAAATAAGGAGAATATCTGTATTTTTGCCCCAAAATAAAGGGAATTTCTGCCTTTTTGCCCAAAAATTAGGGGAGTTTCTGCAATTTTGCTTCAAAATACTGGGAAGTTCTTCATCTTTTCCCGAAAATAAGGGGAATTACTGCCTTTTGCCCCAAATGAAGGGAATTTCTCCATTTTTGCCCCAATATTTGGGGAATTTCTGCAATTTTGCTCCAAAATATGGGAAATTTCTGCCTTTTTAACCGAAATTAAGGGGATTTTATGCCTTTTTGCTCCCAAATAAGGGAAATTTCTTCAATTTTATCCCAAAATAAGGGGAATTTCTGCCTTTTTGCCCCAAAATAAAGGGAATTTCTGCCTTTTTGCTTGAAATTAAGTGGAGTTTTTGCCTTTTTCCCGAAATAAGTGAAATTTCTTTAATTTTTGCCAAAAATTAGGGATTTCATCATTTTGCTCCAAAATAAGGGGAATTTCTGCAATTTTGCCCCAAAATAAATGAAATTTCTGCAATTTTGCTCCAAAATAAGGGGAATTTCTGAGTTTTGCCCCTAAATAAGAAGAATTTCTGTCTTTTTGCCCCAACATATAGGGAATTTCTGCCTTTTTGCCCCACAATTAGTGGAATTTCTGCAATTTTGCTCCAAAATACGGGAAATTTCTGCATTTTTGCCTGAAAATAAGGGGAATGCAAACTTTTTTGCCATAAAAAGGGAAATTTCTTCATTTTTGCCCCAAATTAAGGGAAATTTCTGCCTTTTTGCCCTGAAATATGTGAAATTTCTGCAATTTTAGCCCAAAATAAGGTGAATTTCTGCCTTTTTGCCCCAAAATAATGGGAATTTCTGCCTTTTTGCCCCAAAATAAGAAAAATTTTTGCTTTTTTTCTCTGAAATAAGTGAAATTTCTGCAATTTTCCTTATAATAAGGGAAATTTCTGCAATTTTTCCCCAAAATAAGGGGAATTTCTTGTTTTTTGCCCCCAAATAAGAAAAATTTCTGCAATTTTGCCCTAAACTAAGGGTAATTTCTGCCTTTTGCCCCAAAATAAGGAGAATTTCTGCCTTTTTGCCCCAAAATAAAGAATATTACTGTATTTTTTACACCAAAATTAGGTGAATTTCTGCAATTTTGCTCCAAATTACGAGGATTTTCTGCCTTTTTCGCCGTAAATAAGGGGAATTTCTGCCATTTTGCTGCGAAATAAGTGAAATTTCTGCAGTTTTACCCCAAAATAAGGGGAATTTCTGCCTTTTTGTCCCAAAATTAGGGGAATTTCTGCAATTTTGGTCCAAAATATGGGGAATTTCTGCCTTTTTGCCCAAAAATAAACGGAATGTTTATCTTTTTGTTATAAAAAATAGAAATATCTTCATTTTTGCCCCAAAATAAGGGGATTTTCTGCCTTTTTGACTCAAAATAAGTGCAATTTCTGCCTTTTCCCCAAAAATAAACGAAATTTCTGTCTTTTTGCCCCAAAATAAGGGGAATTACCGACTTTATGCTTTCGGAAAAAGGAGATCTTCTGTCTTTTTGCCCCAAAATAAGGAGAATTTCTTCCTTTTTGCCCGAAAATTATGAGAATTTCTGCAATATTTCTTCAAAATATGGTTAATTTCTGCCTTTTAGCTACAAAATAAAGGGAATTTGTGCATTTTCCCCCAATATTTGGGAATTTCTGCATTTTACATCTAAATAAGGGGAATTTCTGCATTTTACCTCAAAGTAAGAAGAATTTCTGCCTTTTGCCCCAAAATATGGGGAATTTCAGCCTTTTTGTTCCAAAATAAGGAAAATTTTTTCAATTTTTTACCATAATAAAAAAAATTTCTGCTTTTTGCCCCAAAATAAGGGGAATTTCTTACTTTTTGCCCTTAAATAAATGAAATTTCTGCAATTTTGCCCGAAAATAAGGGAAATTTGTGCCTTTTTGCCCCAAAATAAGGGGAATATCTGCCTTTTGCCCCAAAATATCGGGAATTTCAGCATTTTACCTCAAAAGAAGGGGAATTTCAGCCTTTTTGCACCAAAATAAGAAGAATGCATAACTTTTTGCCATAAAAAAGGAAAATTTCTTCATTTTTGCTCCAAAATAAGGGGAATTTCTGCCTTTTTGCCTCTAAATAAGTGGAATTTCTGTCTTTTCCCTCAAAACAGAGAGAATTTCTGTCATTTTTGCCCCAAAATAAGGAAAATTTCTGACTTATTACCCTGAAATAAGTGAAAATTCTTCAATTTTACCCCAAAATAATGGAAATTTCTGCCTTTTTGCCCTCAAATAAGGGGAATTTCTGACTCTTTGCACCCGAAAAACGGAGATTTTCTGTCTTTTTGCCCCAAAATAAGGAAAATTTCAGCCTTTTTGCCCAAAAATTATGAGAATTTCTGCAATTTTTATTCAAAATACGGAAAATTTCTGCTTTTTAGCCCCAAAAAAAGGCAATTTCTGCATTTTCCCCAAAATAAGAAGAATTTCTGCCATTTGCCCCAAAATAAGGGGAATTTCTGCATTTTTGCCCCAAAATTAGGGGAATTTCTGCAATTTTGCTCCAAAATACGGGGAATTTCTGCCTTTTTGCCCGAAAATAAAGGGATTGTATACATTTTTGCCATGAAAAAGGGAAATTTCTTCACTTTTGCCCCAAAATAAGGGGATTTTCCTCCTTTTTGACTCAAAACAAGTGCAATTTCTGCCTTTTCCCCCAAAATAAATGGAATTTCTGTCTTTTTGCCCCAAAATAAGGGGAATTTCTGACTTTTTGCCCTGAAATAAGTGAAGTTCTAAAATTTTTCCCCAAAATAAGGGAAATGTCTGCTTTTTCCCCCAAATAAGGGGAATTTCTGCCTTTTTGCCCCCAAATAAGGGGAATTTCAGCCTTTTTTCCTCAAATTAAGGGGAGTTTCTGCCTTTTGCCCCAAAATATGGAGAATTTCTCCTTTTGCCCCAAAATAAGAAAAATTTCTGCAATTTTGTAACAAAATAAATGAAATTTCTGCCTTTTTTGCTCCAAAATAAAAGAAATTTCTGCCTTTTTTCCCTGAAATAAGTGAAATTTCTGCAATTTTGCCCCAAATTAAGGGAAATTTCTGCAATTTTGCCCCAAAGTAAAGGAAATTTCTGCAATTTTGCCCCAAATAAGAGGAATTTCTGATTTTTTTGCAGCCAAAAAAAGGAGATTTTCTGTCTTTTTGCCCCCAAATAAGGAGTATTTCAGCCTTTTTGCCCGAAAATTATGAGAATTTCTGCAATTTTTCTTCCAAATACGGAAAATTTTTGCCTTTTATCTCCAAAATAAAGGGAATTTCTGCAATTTCCCCAAATATTAGGGGAATTTCTGCATTTTACCTCTAAATAATGGGAATTTCTGCATTTTACCTCAAAATAAGAAGAATTTCTGCCTTTTACCTCAAATTATGGGGAATTTCTGCATTTTTGTTCCAAAATAAAGAAAATTTCTTCAATTTTGTACCATAATAAAAGAAATTTCTACTCTTTGCCCCGAAATAAGGGGAATTTCTGACTTTTTACCCTGAAATAAATGAAATTTGTGCAATTTTGCCCGAAAATAAGGAAATTTTGTGCCTTTTTGCCCCAAAATAATGGGAATTTCTGCCTTTAGCCCAAAAAATGGGAAATTTCAGCATTTTACCTCAAAATAAGGGGAATTTCTGCCTTTTTGCCCTGAAATATATGAAATTTCTGCAATTTTACCCCAAAATAAGGTGAATTTCTGCCTTTTTGCCCCAAAATAATGGGAATTTCTGCCTTTTTGCCTCAAAATAAGAATAATTTTTGCTTTTTTTCTGAAATAAGTGAAATTTCTGCAATTTTGCCCTAAAATAAGAGAAATTTCTGCAATTTTTCCCCATAATAAAGAAAATTTCTGCAATTTTGCCGCAAAATAAGGGGAATTTCTGTTTTTTGCCCCCAAATAAAGCAAATTTCTGCAATTTTGCCCCAAAATAGAGGAATTTCTGTTTTTTGCCCCCAAATAAGGGAAATTTCTGCAATTTTGCCCTAAAATAAGGGAAATTTCTGCTATTTTCCCCAAAATAAGGGGAATTTCTGCCTTTTTGCGACAAAATAAAAAAATTACTTCATGTTTTACGCCAAAATTAGGTGAATTTCCGCAATTTTGCTCCAAAATATGATGATTTTCTGCCTTTTTCGCCGAAAATAAGGGGAATTTCTGCCATCTTGCCGCGAAATAAGTGAAATTTCTGCAGTTTTACATCAAAATAAAGGGAATTTCTGCCTTTTTGCCCCAAAATTAGAGGAATTTCTGCAATTTTGCTCCAAAATACGGGGAATTTCTGCCTTTTTGCCCGAAAATAAAGGGATTGTATACATTTTTGCCATGAAAAAGGGAAATTTCTTCACTTTTGCCCCAAAATAAGGGGATTTCCGCCTCTTTGACTAAAAACAAGTGCAATTTCAGCCTTTTCCCCAAAAATAAATGGAATTTGTGTCTTTTTGCCCCAAAATAAGGGGAATTTCTGACTTTTTGCCCTGAAATAAGTGAAATTTCTAAAATTTTTCCCCAAAATAAGGGAAATGTCTGCTTTTTGCCCCAAAATAAGGGGATTTTCTGCCTTTTTGCCCCCAAATAAGGGGAATTTCAGCCTTTTTTCCTCAAAATAAGGGGAGTTTCTGCCTTTTGCCCCAAAATATGGGGAATTTCTCCCTTTTTGCCCCAAAATAAGAAAAATTTCTGCAATTTTGTAACAAAATAGAAGAAATTTCTGCCTTTTTTGCTTCAAAATAAGAGAAATTTCTGCCTTTTTTCCCTGAAATAAGTGAAATTTCTGCAATTTTGCCGCAAATTAAGGAAAATTTCTGCAATTTTGCCCCAAAATAAAGGAAATTTCTGCAATTTTTCCCCAAATAAGGGGAATTTCTGACGTTTGGCTACCAAAAATAGCAGATTTTCTGTCTTTTTGCCCAAAAATAAGGAGTATTTCAGCCTTTTTGCCCGAAAATTATGAGAATTTCTGCAATTTTTCTTCAAAATATGGAAAATTTTTGCCTTTTATCTCCAAAATAAAGGGAATTTCTGCAATTTCCCCAAATATTAGGGGAATTTCTTTATTTTACCTCTAAATAATGGGAATTTCTGCATTTTACCTCAAAATAAGAAGAATTTCTGCCTTTTACCTCAAAATATGGGGAATTTCTGCCTTTTTGTTCCAAAATAAAGAAAATTTCTTCAATTTTGAACCATAATAAAAGAAATTTCTACTTTTTGCCCCGAAATAAGGGGAATTTCTGACTTTTTACCCTGAAATAAATGAAATTTGTGCAATTTTGCCCGAAAATAAGGGAAATTTGTGCCTTTTTGCCCCAAAATAATGGGAATTCCTGCCTTTAGCCCCAAAAAATGGGAAATTTCAGCATTTTACCTCAAAATAAGGGGAATTTCTGCCTTTTTGCCCTGAAATATATGAAATTTCTGCAATTTTACCCCAAAATAAGGTGAATTTTTGCCTTTTTGCCCCAAAATAATAGAAATTTCTGCCTTTTTTCCTCAAAATAAGAAAAATTTTTGCTTTTTTTTCTGAAATAAGTGAAATTTCTGCAATTTTGCCCTAAAATAAGGGAAATTTCTGCAATTTTTCCTCATAATAAAGAAAATTTCTGCAATTTTGCCGCAAAATAAGGGGAATTTGTATTTTTTGCCCCCAAATAAAGCAAATTTCTGCAATTTTGCCCCAAAATAAGGGGAATTTCTGTTTTTTGCCCCCAAATAAGGGAAATTTCTGCAATTTTGCCCTAAAATAAAGGGAATTTCTGCCATTTGCCCCAAAATAAGGGGAATTTCTGCCTTTTTGCCACAAAATAAAGAAAATTACTGCATGTTTTACGCCAAAATTAGGTGAATTTCTGCAATTTTGTTCCAAAATACGAGGATTTTCTGCCTTTTTCGTCGAAAATAAGGGGAATTTCTGCCATTTTGCCGTGAAATAAGTGAAATATCTGCAGTTTTAACCCAAAATAAGGAAAATTTCTGCCTTTTAGCCCCAAGATTAGTAGAATTTCTGCAATTTTGCTCCAAAATACGGGGAATTTCTGCCTTTTTGCCCAAAAATATAGGGACTGTATACCTTTTTGCAATAAAAAAGGGAAATTTCTTCACTTTTGCCCCAAAATAAGGGGATTTTCCGCCTTTTTGACTCAAAATAAGTGCAATTTCAGCCTTTTCCCCAAAAATAAATGGAATTTCTGTCTTTTTGTTCCAAAATAAGAGGAATTTCTGACTTTTTGCCCTGAAATAAGTGAAATTTCTAAAATTTTTCCCCAAAATAAGGGAAATGTCTGCTTTTTGCCCCAAAATAAGGGGAATTTCAGCATTTTTTCCTCAAAATAAAGGGAATTTCTGCCTTTTGCCCCAAAATATGGGAAATTTCTGCCTTTTTGCCCCAAAATAAGAAACATTTCTGCAATTTTGTACCAAAATAGAGGAAATTTCTGCCTTTTTGCCCCCAAAAAGAGAAATTTCTGCCTTTTTTCCCTGAAATAAGTAAAATTTCTGCAATTTTGCCTAAAAATAAGGGAAATTTCTGCAATTTTGCCCCAAAGTAAAGGAAATTTCTTCAATTTTGCCCCAAATAAGGGGAATTTCTGCCTTTTTGCGCCAAAATTAGGGGAATTTCTGCAATTTTGCTCCAAAATACCTGGAATTTCTGCCTTTTTGCCCAAAAATAAAGGGAATGTATACATTTTTCCTATAAAAAAGGGAAATTTCTATATTTTGCCCCAAAAATAGCGCATTTTCCGCCTTTTTGACTCAAAATAAGTGCAATTTCTGCCTTTTTCCCAAAAATAAACGGAATTTCTGTCTTTTTGCCCCAAAATAAGGTGAATTTCTGACTTTTTGCCCTGAAATAAGTGAAATTTCTAAAATTTTTCCCCAAAATAAGAAAAATGTCTGCTTTTTGCCCAAAATAAAAGGAATTTCTGCCTTTTTGCCCCAAAATAGGGGGAATTTCAGCCTTTTTTCCTCAAAATAAGGGGAATTTCTGCCTTTTGCCCCAAAATATGGGGAATTTCTGTCTTTTTGCCCCAAAATAAGAAAAATATCTGCAATTTTGTACCGAAAAAAAAGAAATTTCTGCTTTTTTGCCCCAAAAAAAGAGAAATTTCTGCCTTTTTTCCCTGAAATAAGTGAAATATCTGCAATTTTGCCCCAAAATAAGGGAAATTTCTGCAATTTTGCCCCAAAATAAGGGAAATTTCGGCAATTTTGCCCCAAAGTAAAGGAAATTTCTGAAATTTTGCCCCAAAATAAGGGGAATTTCAGCCTTTTTTTCTTAAAATAAGGGGAATTTCTGCCTTTTTACCCAAAATATGGGGAATTTCTGCCTTTTTGCACCGAAAAAAGGAGATTTTCTGTCTTTTTGTCCCAAAATAAGGAGAATTTTAGCCATTTGCCCGAAAATTAGGAGAATTTCTGCAATTTTTCTTCAAAATACAGAAAATTTCTTCCTTTTAGCCCCAAAATAAAGGGAATATCTGCATTTTCCCATAATATTAGGGGAATTTCTGTATTTTACCTCTAAATAAAAGAAATTTCTGCATTTTACCTCAAAATATGAAGAATTTCTGACTTTTACCCTAAAATATGGGGAATTTCTGCCTTTTTGTCCCAAAATAAAGCCAATTTCTTCAATTTTGTACCATAATAAAAGAAATTTCTACTTTTTGCCCCGAAATAAGGGGAATTTCTGAATTTTACCCTGAAATAAATGAAATTTGTGTAATTTTGCCCGAAAATAAAGGGAAATTTGTGCCTTTTTGCCCCAAAATAATGGGAATTTCTGCCTTTAGCCCCAAAAAATGGGAAATTTCAGAATTTTACCTCAAAATAAAGGGATTTCTGCCTTTTTGCCATGAAATATATGAAATTTCTGCAATTTTACCCCAAAATAAGGTGAATTTTTGCCTTTTTGCCCCAAAATAATGAAAATTTCTACCTTTTTGCCACAAAATAAAAAAAAAATTTTCTTTTTTTTTCTGAAATAAGTGAAATTTCTGCAATTTTGCCCTAAAATAAGGGAAATTTCTGCAATTTTTCCCCATAATAAAGAAAATTTCTGCAATTTTGCCGCAAAATAAGGGGAATTTCTGTTCTTTGCTCCCAAATAAAGCAAATTTCTGCAATTTTGCCCCAAAATAAGGGGAATTTCTGTTTTTTGCCCCCAAATAAGGGAAATTTCTGCAATTTTGCCCTAAAATAAGGGGAATTTCTGCCATTTGCCCCAAAATAAGGGGAATTTCTGCCTTTTTGCCACAAAATAAAGAAAATTACTGCATGTTTTACGCCAAAATTAGGTGAATTTCTGCAATTTTGTTCCAAAATACGAGGATTTTCTGCCTTTTTCGTCGAAAATAAGGGGAATTTCTGCCATTTTGCCGTGAAATAAATGAAATATCTGCAGTTTTAACCCAAAATAAGGGAAATTTCTGCCTTTTAGCCCCAAGATTAGTAGAATTTCTGCAATTTTGCTCCAAAATACGGGGAATTTCTGCCTTTTTGCCCAAAAATAAAGGGACTGTATACCTTTTTGCCATAAAAAAGAGAAATTTCTTCACTTTTGCCCCAAAATAAGGGGATTTTCCGCCTTTTTGACTCAAAATAAGTGCAATTTCAGCCTTTTCCCCAAAAATAAATGGAATTTCTGTCTTTTTGTTCCAAAATAAGGGGAATTTCTGACTTTTTGCCCTGAAATAAGTGAAATTTCTAAAATTTTTCCCCAAAATAAGGAAAATGTCTGCTTTTTGTTCCAAAATAAGGGGAATTTCAGCATTTTTTCCTCAAAATAAAGGGAATTTCTGCCTTTTGCCCCAAAATATGGGAAATTTCTGCCTTTTTGCCCCAAAATAAGAAACATTTCTGCAATTTTGTACCAAAATAGAAGAAATTTCTGCCTTTTTGCCCCCAAGAAGAGAAACTTCTGCCTTTTTTCCCTGAAATAAGTAAAATTTCTGCAATTTTGCCTAAAAATAAGGGAAATTTCTGCAATTTTGCCCCAAAGTAAAGGAAATTTCTTCAATTTTGCCCCAAATAAGGGGAATTTCTGCCTTTTTGCGCCAAAATTAGGGGAATTTCTGCAATTTTGCTCCAAAATACCTGGAATTTCTGCCTTTTTGCCCAAAAATAAAGGGAATGTATACATTTTTCCTATAAAAAAGTTAAATTTCTATATTTTGCCCCAAAAATAGCGCATTTTCCGCCTTTTTGACACAAAATAAGTGCAATTTCTGCCTTTTTCCCAAAAATAAACGGAATTTCTGTCTTTTTGCCCCAAAATAAGGGGAATTTCTGACTTTTTGCCCTGAAATAAGTGAAATTTCTAAAATTTTTCCCCAAAATAAGGAAAATGTCTGCTTTTTGCCCAAAATAAAAGGAATTTCTGCCTTTTTGCCCCAAAATAGGGGGAATTTCAGCCTTTTTTCCTCAAAATAAGGGGAATTTCTGCCTTTTGCCCCAAAATATGGGGAATTTCTGTCTTTTTGCCCCAAAATAAGAAAAATTTCTGCAATTTTGTACCGAAAAAAAGAAATTTCTGCTTTTTTGCCCCCCAAAAAAAAAAAATTCTGCCTTTTTTCCCTGAAATAAGTGAAATATCTGCAATTTTGCCCCAAAATAAGGGAAATTTCTGCAATTTTGCCCCAAAATAAGGGAAATTTCGGCAATTTTGCCCCAAAGTAAAGGAAATTTCTGAAATTTTGCCCCAAAATAAGGGGAATTTCAGCCTTTTTTCCTTAAAATAAGGGGAATTTCTGCCTTTTGACCCAAAATATGGGGAATTTCTGCCTTTTTGCACCGAAAAAAAGGAGATTTTCTGTCTTTTTGTCCCAAAATAAGGAGAATTTTAGCCATTTGCCCGAAAATTAGGAGAATTTCTGCAATTTTTCTTCAAAATACAGAAAATTTCTTCCTCTTAGCCCCAAAATGAAGGGAATTTCTGCATTTTCCCACAATATTAGGGGAATTTCTGTATTTTACCTCTAAATAAAAGAAATTTCTGCATTTTACCTCAAAATATGAAGAATTTCTGACTTTTACCCTAAAATATGGGGAATTTCTGCCTTTTTGTTCCAAAATAAAGCAAATTTCTTCAATTTTGTACCATAATAAAAGAAATTTCTACTTTTTGCCCCGAAATAAGGGGAATTTCTGAATTTTACCCTGAAATAAATGAAATTTGTGTAATTTTGCCCGAATATAAAGAGATATTTGTGCCTTTTCGCTCCAAAATAATGTCAATTTCTGCCTTTAGCCCCAAAAAATGGGAAATTTCAGGATTTTACCTCAAAATAAAGGGATTTCTGCCTTTTTGCCCTGAAATATATGAAATTTCTGCAATTTTACCCCCAAATAAGGTGAATTTCTGCCTTTTTGCCCCAAAATCATGAAAATTTCTACCTTTTTGCCACAAAATAAAAAAAATCTTTGATTTTTTTTCTGAAATAAGTGAAATTTCTGCAATTTTGCCCTAAAATAAGGGAAATTTCTGCAATTTTTCCCCATAATAAAGAAAATTTCTGCAATTTTGCCGCAAAATAAGAGAATTTCTGTTCTTTGCCCCCAAATAAAGCAAATTTCTGCAATTTTGCCCCAAAATAAGGGGAATATCTGTTTTTTGCCCCCAAATAAGGGAAATTTCTGCAATTTTGCCCTAAAATAAGCGGAATTTCTGCCATTTGCCCCAAAATAAGGGGAATTTCTGCATTTTTGCCACAAAATAAAGAAAATTACTGCATTTTTTACGCCAAAATTAGGTGAGGTTCTGCAATTTTGCTCCAAAATACGAGTATTTTCTGCTTTTTTCGCCGAAAATAAGGGAAATTTCTGCCATTTTGCCGTGAAATAAGTGAAATTTCTGCAGTTTTACCCCAAAATAAAAGAAATTTCTGCCTTTTAGCCCCAAAATTAGGGGAATTTCTGAAATTTTGCTCCAACATATGGGGAATTTCTGCCTTTTTGCACGAAAATAAAGGGAATGTATACCTTTTTGCCATAAAAAAGGGAAATTTCTTCACTTTTGCCCCAAAAAAGGGGATTTTCCGCCTTTTTGACTCAAAATAAGTGCAATTTATGCCTTTTCCCCAAAAATAAACGGAATTTCTGTCTTTTTGCCCCAAATAAGGGGAATTTCTGAGTTTTTGCCCTGAAATAAGTGAAATTTCTAAAATTTTTCCCCAAAATAAGGGAAATGTCTGCTTTTTGCCCCAAAAAAGGGGAATTTCTGCCTTTTTGCCCCAAAATAGATGGAATTTCCGCCTTTTTTTCTCAAAATAAGGGGAATTTCTGCCTTTTGCCCCCAAATATGGGGAATTTCTTTCTTCTTGCCCCAAAATAAGAAAAATTTCTGCAATTTTGTACCAAAATAAAAGAAATTTCTGCCATTTTGCCCCAAAATAAGAGAAATTGCTGCTTTTTTTCCCTGAAATAAGTGACATTTCTGCAATTTTGCCCCAAAATAAGGGAAATTTCTGCAATTTTGCCCCAAAATAAGGGAAATTTCTGCAATTTTGCCCCAAAGTATAGGAAATTTCTGCAATTTTGCCCCAAAATAAAGGGAATTTCAGCCTTTTTTCCTTAAACTAAGGGGAATTTCTGCCTTTTGACCCAAAATATGGGGAATTTCTGCCTTTTTGCACCCGAAAAAAGGAGATTATCTGTCTTTTTGCCCCAAAATAAAGAGAATTTCAGCCATTTGCCAGAAAATTATGAGAATTTCTGCAATTTTTCTTCAAAATACGGAAAATTTCTTCCTTTTAGCCCCAAAATAAAGGGAATTTCTGCATTTTCCCACAATATTAGGGAAATTTCTGTATTTTACCTCTAAATAAAAGAAATTTCTGCATTTTACCTCAAAATAAGAAGAATTTCTGACTTTTACCCCAAAATATGGGGAATTTCTGCATTTTTGTTCTAAAATAAAGAAAATTTCTTCAATTTTGTACCATAATAAAAGAAATTTCTCCTTTTTGCCCCAAAATAAGGGGAATTTCTGACTTTTTACCATGAAATAAATGAAATTTCTGCAATTTTGTCTGAAAATAAGGGAAATTTGTGCCTTTATGCCCCAAAATAAGGGGATTTTCTGACTTTTGCCCCAAAATATGGGGAATTTCAGCATTTTACCTCAAAATAAGGGGAATTTCTGGCTTTTTGCCCCAAAATAATGGGAATTTCTGCATTTTTGCCCCAAAATTAGAAAAATTTTTGTTTTTTTTCTGAAATAAGTGAAATTTCTGCAATTTTGCCCTAAAATTAGGGAAATATCTGCAATTTTTCCCCATAATAAAGCAAATTTCTGCAATTTTGCCGCAAAATAAGAAGAATTTCTGTTTTTGCCCCCAAATAAGGGAAATTTCTGCAATTTTGCCCTAAAATAATGGGAATTTCTGACATTTGCCCCAAAATAAGGGGAATTTCTGCCTTTTTGCCACAAAATAAAGAAAATTACTGCATGTTTTACCCCAAAATTAGGTGAATTTCTACAATTTTGCTCCAAAATACGAGGATTTTCTGCCTTTTTCGCCAAAAATAAGGGGAATTTCTTCCATTTTGCCGCGAAATAATAGAAAGTTCTGCAGTTTTACCCCAAAATAAGGGGAATTTCTTTTTTTTTGATCAAAAATTAGGGGAATTAATGCAATTTTACTCCAAAATAGGGGTCATGTCTGCATTTTTGCCGGAAATTAAATGGAATTTCTGCCTTTTTGTCCGGAAATAAGTGAAATTTTTGCAATTTTAGCCAAAAATTAGGGATTCCATTTTTGCTCCAAAATAAGAGAAATTTCTGCCATTTTGCACTGAAATATTTGAAATTTCTGCAATTTTACCCAAAAATAAGGGGAATTTCTGCCTTTTTGCCCCAAAATATAAGGAATTTCTGCCTTTTTGCCCCAAAATAAAGAAAATTTCTGCAATTTTGCCCCAAAATAAGGGGAATTTTTTCCTTTTTACTCCAAAATAAAGGGAATTTCAGCCTTTTTACCTGAAAATAAGTGAATTTCCTGCAATTTTGCCCCAAATAAGGGAAATTTCTTCAATTTTGCCCAAAAATAAGGTAAATTCCTGCAATTTTGCCCCAAAATAAGTGGAATTTCTGAGTTCTGCCCCCAAAAAAGGAGAATTTTTGCCTTTTTGCCCCAAAATTATGGGAATTTCTGCAATTTTGCTCCAAAATACGGGGAATTTCTGCCCTTTTACTCAAAAATAAGGGGAATGCATACCTTTTTGCCATAAAAAAGGGAAATTTCTTCATTTTTGCTCCAAAATAAGGGGAATTTCTGCCTTAATGCCTCTAAATAAGTGGAATTTCTGTCTTTTTCCCCCAAAACAAAGAGAATTTCTGTCTTTTTTGCCCCAAAATAAGGGAAATTTCTGACTTATTCCCCTGAAATAAGTGAAATTTCTGCAATTTTGCCCCAAAATAAGGGAAATTTCTGCCTTTTTGCCCCCAAATAAAGGGAATTTCAGCCTTTTTCCTCAAAATAAGGGAAATTTCTGCATTTTGCCACAAAATATTAGGAATTTCTGCCTTTTTGCCCCAAAATAAGGAAAATTTCTGAAATTTTGCCCCAAAATAAGGGGAATTTTTTCCTTTTTACTCCAAAATAAAGGGAATTTCAGCCTTTTTACCTGAAAATAAGTGAATTTCCTGCAATTTTGCCCCAAATAAGGGAAATTTCTTCAATTTTGCCCCAAAATAAGGTAAATTCCTGCAATTTTGCCCCAAAATAAGTGGAATTTCTGAGTTTTGCCCCAAAATAAGGAGAATTTCTGTCTTTTTGCCCCAAAATAAGGAAAGTTTCTGCCTTTTTTCCCTGAAATAAGTGAAATTTCTTCAATTTTGCCCCAAAATAAGTGAAATTTCTGAGTTTTGCCCCAAAATAAGCAGAATTTCTGTGTTTTTGCCTGAACATATAGGGATTTTCTGGCTTTTTGCCCCACAATTAGGAGATTTTCTGCAATTGTGCTCCAAAATATGAGGAATTTTTGCTTTTTTGCCCGAAAATAAGGGGAATGTATACCTTTTGCCACAAAAAAGAAAAATTTCTTCATTTTTGCCCCAAAATAAGAGGAATTTCTTCCTTCTTACCTCAAAATAAGTGAAATGTCTGCCTTTTTACCCAAAAATAAATGGAATTTTTGTCTTTTTGCCCCAAAATAAAAGGAATTTTTGAATTTTGCCCTGAAATAAGTGAAATTTCTGCAATTTTGCCCCAAAATAAGGGAAATTTCTGCCTTTTGCCACAAAATAAAGGGAATTTCTGTCTTTTTGCCCCAACATAAGGGGAATTTCAGCATTTTACCACATAATAAGGGGAATCTCTGCATTTTCGCCCCAAAATATGGGGAATTTCTGCATTTTTGCCCCAAAAATAAAGAAAATTTCTACAATTTTGTACCAAAATAAAAGAAATTTCTGCCTTATTGCCCCAAAATAAGAGAAATTTCTGAGTTTTTTTCTCTGAAATAAGTGAAATTTCCGCAATTTTGCCCCAAAATAAGGGAAATTTCTGCAATTTTTTTCCATAATAAGGGAAATTTTTGCAATTTTGCCCCAAAATAAGGGGAATTTCTGTTTTTTGCCCCCAAATAAGGGAAATTTTTGCAATTATATCCCAAAATAAGGGGAATTTTTGCCTTTTTGCCACAAAATAAGAAATATTTCTGCAAGTCTGTAAAAAGATAGATAAAATTTCTAAAATTTTGCCCCAAAATAAGGGAAATTTCTGATTTTTGCCCCAAAATAAGGAGAATTTTTATATTTTTGCCCCAAAATAAAAGGAATTTCTGCCTTTTTGCCCCAAAATTAGGGGAGTTTCTGCAATTTGCTTCAAAATACAGGGAATTTCTTCCTCTTTTCCTGAAAATAAGGGGAACTTCTGCCTTTTTGCCCCAGATAAAAAGAATTTCTGCATTTTTGCCCCAATATTAGGGGAATTTCTTCAATTTTGCTCCAAAATACGGAAAAATTCTGCCTTTTTACTCAAAATTAAAAGGATTTTCTGCCTTTTTGCTCCCAAATAAGGGAAATTTCTGCAATTTTATCCTAAAATAAAGGGAATTTCTGCCTTTTTGCCCCAAAATAAGGGGAATTTCTGCCTTTTTGCCCTGAAATATGTGAAATTTCTGCAATTTTACCCCAAAATAAGGTGAATTTCTGCCTTTTTGCCCATAAAATAATAGAAATTTCTGCCTTTTTGCCCCAAAATAAGAAAAATTATTGCTTTTTTCTCTGAAATAAGTGAAATTTCTGCAATTTTGCCCTAAAATAAGAAAAGTTTCTGCAATTTTTTTCCATAATAAAGGAAATTCCTGCAATTTTGCCCCAAAATAAGGGGAATTTCTTTTTTTTGCCTCCAAATAAGGGAAATTTCTTCAATTTTGCCCTAAAATAAAAAGAATTTCTGCCTTTTGCCCCAAAATAAGGAGAATTTCTGCCTTTTTGCCCCAAAATAAGAAAATTACTGTATTTTTTACCGCAAAATTAGGTGAATTTTTGCAATTTTGCTCCAAAATACAGGGATTTTCTTCCTTTTTCGCCAAAAATAAAGGGAATTTCTGCCATTTTGCAGCGAAATAAGTGAAATTTCTGTAGTTTTACCCCAAAATAAGGAAAATTTCTGCCTTTTTGCCCAAAAATTAGGGGAATTTTTACAATTCTGCTCCAAAATACGGGGAATTTCTGCCTTTTGGCCCGAAAATAAAGGGAATGTAATCCTTTTTGCCATAAAAAAAGGAAATTTCTTCATTTTTACCCCAAAATAAGGGGATTTTTCACCTTTTTGACTCAAAATAAGTGCAATTTCTGCCTTTTCCCCAAAAATAAACGAAATTTCTGTCTTTTTGCCCAAAAATAAGGGGAATTTCTGACTTTTTGCCCCAAAATTAGGGGAATTTCAGCCTTTTTACCTAAAAATAAAAGGAATTTCTGCCTTTTTGCCCCCAAAATAAACAGAATTTCTGCATTTTTGCACCAATATTACGGGAATTTTTGCAATTTTGCTCCAAAATATGGGTCATTTCTGCCTTTTTGCCCAAAATTAAGTGGAATTTCTGCCTTTTTGTCCGAAATAAGTGAAATTTCTGCAATTTTAGCCAAAAATTAGGGATTTCATCTTTTTTTCCCCAAAATAAGGGAAATTTCTGCCATTTTGCTCTGAAATTTTGAAATTTCTGCAATTTTACCCCAAAATAAGGGGAATTTCTGCCGTTTGGCCCCAAATAAGGGGAATTTCATCTTTATTACCTTAAAATAAGGGGAATTTCTGCTTTTTTGCCCCAAAATATAAGGAATTACTGCCTTTTTGCCCCAAAAAGAGGAAAATTCTGCAATTTTGCCCTGAAAAGGAGAATTTCTCCCTTTTTGCCCCAAAATAAAGGAAATTTTAGCCTTTTTACCTGAAAATAAATGAAATTTCTGCAATTTTGCCCCAAATAAGGGAAATTTCTGATTTTTGCCCCAAAATAAGGAGAATATCTGTATTTTTGCTCCAAAATAAAGGGAATTTCTGCCTTTTTGCCCCCAAATCAGGGGAGTTTCTTCAATTTTGCTTCAAAATACAGGGAATTTCTTCTTCTTTTTCCGTAAATAAGGGGAACTTCTGCCTTTTTGCCCCAAATAAAGGAAATTTCTGCAATTTTGCCCCAATATTAGGGGAATTTCTGCAATTTTGCTCTAAAATATGGGGAATTACTGCCTTTTTACCCGAAATTAAGGGGATTTTCTGCCTTTTTGCTCCAAAATAAAGGGAATTTCTGCAATTTTATCCCAAAATAAGGGGAATTTCTGCCTTTTTGCCCCAAAATAAGGGGAATTTCTGCCTTTTTGCCTGAAATTAATTGCAATTTCTGCCTTTTAGTCCCGAAATAAGTGAAATTTCTTCAATTTTAGCCAAAAATAAGGGATTTCATCGTTTTGCCCCAAAATAAGGGGAATTTCTGCCATTTTGCCCTGAAATATTTGAAATTTCTGAAATTTTATTCCAAAATAAGGGGAATTTCTGCCTTTTTGCTTCAAATAAGGAGAATTTCAGCCTTATTACCTCAAAATAAAAGGAATTTCTGCCTCTTTGCCCCAAAATATAAGGAATTTCTGTCTTTTTGCCCCCAAAAAAGGAAATTTCAGCCTTTTTACCTGAAAATAAGTGAAATTTCTGCAATATTGCCCCAAATAAGAGAAATTTCTGATTTTTGCCCCAAAATAAGGAGAATATCTGTATTTTTGCTCCAAAATAAAGGGAATTTCTGCATTTTGCCCCAAAATTTTGGGAGTTTCTGCAATTTTGCTTCAAAATACAGGGAATTTCTTCTTCTTTTCCCGAAAATAAGGAGAACTTCTGCCTTTTTTCCCCAAATAAAGGGAATTTCTGCATTTTTGCCCCAATATTAGGGAAATCTCTGCAATTTGGCTCCAAAATATGGGGAATTTCTGCCTTTTTACCCGAAATTAAGGGGATTTTTTGCCTTTTTGCTCTCAAATAAAAGAAATTTCTGCAATTTTATCCCAAAATAAGGGGAATTTCTGCTTTTTTGCCCCAAAATAAGGGGAATTTCTGCCTTTTTGCCCGAAATTAAGTGGAATTTCTGCCTTTTTGTCCTGAAATAAGTGAAATTTCTTAAATTTTAGCCAAAAATTAGGGATTTCATCATTTTGCCCCAAAATAAGGGGAATTTCTGCAATTTTGCCCCAAAATAAATGAAATTTCTGCAATTTTGCCCCAAAATTAGGGAAATTTCTGGAATTTTACTCCAAAAAAGTGGAATTTCTGAGTTTTGCCCCAAAATAAGGAGAATTTCTGTCTTTTTGCCCCAACATATAGGGAATTTCTGCATTTTGCCCCACAATTAGGGGAATTTCTGCAATTTTGCTCCAAAATACGGGGAATTTCTGCATTTTTGCTCAAAAATAAGGGGAATGCATACCTTTTTGCCAAAAAAAGGATAATTTCTTCCTTTTTGCTCCAAAATAAGAGGAATTTCTGACTTTTTGCCTCTAAATAAGTGGAATTTCTGTCTTTACCCCCAAAACAAAGGGAATTTCTGTCTTTTTTGCTCCAAAATAAGGAAAATTTCTGACTTATGACCCTGAAATAAGTGAAATTTCTGCAATTTTGCCACAAAATAAGGGAAATTTCTGCAATTTTTCCTCATAATATGGGAAATTTCTGCAATTTTGCCCCAAAATAAGGGGAATTTCGGTTTTTTGCCCCCAAATAAGGGAAATTTCTGCAATTTTGCTCTATAATAAAGAGAATTTTTCCCTTTTGCCCCTAAAGAAGGAGAATTTCTGCCTTTTTGCCCCAAAATAAAGTAAATTACTGTATTTTTTACCCCCAAATTAGGTGAATTTCTGCAATTTTGCTCCAAAATACGGGGATTTTCTGCCTTTTTCGCCGAAAATAAGGGGAATTTCTGCCATTTTGCCGCTAAATAAGTGAAATTTCTGCAGTTTTACCCCAAAAAAGCGGAATTTCTGCCTTTTTGCACCAAAATAGGGGGAATTTTTGACTTTTTGCCTGAAAATAAGGGGAATTTCAGCCTTTTTACCTCAAAATAAGGGGAATTTCTGCCTTATTGCCCCAAAATATGGGGAATTTCTGCCTTTTAACCCCAAAATAAGAAAAATTTCTGCAATTTTGTACCAAAATAAAAGAAATTTCTGCCTTTTTGCCCCAAAATAAGAAAATTTCTGCCTCTTTTCTGAAATAAGTGAAATTTCTGCAATTTTGCCCCAAAATAAGGGAAATTTCTGCAATTTTGCCCCAATGTAAAGGAAATTTCTGCAATTTTGCCCCAAAATAAGGGGAATTTCTGACTTTTTGCTCCCGAAATAAGGAGATTTTCTGTATTTTGCCCCAAAATTATGAGAATTTCTGCAATTTTGCTTCAAAATGCGGTTAATTTCTGCCTTTTAGCCCCAAAATAAAGGGAATTTCTGCATTTTCCCCCAGTATTTGGGGAATTTCTGCATTTTACCTCTAAATAAGGGGAATTTATGCATTTTACTGCAAAATAAGAAGAATTTCTGCCTTTTACCCCAAAATATGGGGAATTTCTGTTTTTTTTATCTAAAATAAGGAAAATTTCTTCAATTTTGTACCATAATAAAAGAAATTTCTGCTTTTTGCCCTAAAATAAATGAAATTTCTGCAATTTTGCCCAATATAAGGGAAATTTCTGCCTTTTTGCCCCCAAATAAGGGGAATTTCAGCCTTTTTACCTCAAAATAATAAGAATTTCTGAATTTTGGCACAAAATATTAGGAATTTCTACCTTTTTGCCCCAAAATAAGGAAAATTTCTGCCTTTTTTCCCTGAAATAAGTGAAATTTCTGCAATTTTGCCCCAAATTAAGTAAAATTTCTGCAATTTTGCCCCAAAATAAGAAAAATTTCTGGAATTTTGCCCCAAAATAAGTGGAATTTCTGAGTTATGCCCCAAAATAAGGAGAATTTCTGCCTTTTTGCCTTACAATTAGTAAAATTTCTGAAATTTTGCACCAAAAAAAGGGGAATTTCTGCCTTTTGCCCCAAAATATGGGAAATTTCTGCCTTTTTCTCTGAAAATAAGAAGAATGCATACCTTTTTGCCATAAAAAAAGAAATTTCTTCATTTTGCTCCAAAATAAGGGAAAATTTTGCCTTTTTACCTTTAAATAAGTGGAATTTCTGTCTTTTTCCCCCAAAACAAAGAGAATTTCTGTCTTTTTTGCCCCAAAATAAAGAAAATTTCTGAGTTATTACCCTCAAATAAGTGAAATTTCTGCAAATTTGCACCAAAAAATGGAAATTTCTGCCTTTTGCCACAAAATAAGGGCAATTTCGGACTTTTACCTCAAAATAAGGGAAGTTTCTGATTTTTGTACCAAAATATGGAGAATTTCTGCCTTTTTGCCCCAAAATAAGGAAAATTTCTGGAATTTTGCCCCAAAAGAAGTGGAATTTCTGAGTTTTGCCCCAAAATATGGAGAATTTCTGCCTTTTGCCCCACAATTAGAGGAATTTCTGCAATTTTGCTCCAAATACAAGGAATTTCTGCCCTTTTGCCCGAAAATAAGGGGAATGCATACCTTTTTGCCATAGAAAAGCGAAATTTCCTCATTTTTACCCCCAATTAAGGGAAATTTCTGCCTTTTTGCCCTGAAATATGTGAAATTTCTGCAATTTTAGCCCAAAATAAGGTGAATTTCTGCCTTTTTGCCCCAAAATAATGGGAATTTCTGCCTTTTTGCCCCAAAATAAGAAAAATTTTTGCATTTTTTCTCTGAAATAAGTGAAATTTCGGCAATTTTGCCCTAAAATAAAGATAATTTCTGCAATTTTTCCCCATAATAAGAAAAATTTCTGGAATTTTGCCCCAAAATAAAGGGAATTTCTGTTTTTTTGCCCCCAAATAAGGGAAATTTCTGCAATTTTGCTCTAATATAAGGAAAATTTCTGCTTTTTTGCCTCTAAATAAGTGGAATTTCTGTCTTTTTCCCCCAAAACAAAGGGAATTTCTGTCATTTTTGCCCCAAAATAAGGAAAATTTCTGACTTATTACCCTGAAATAAGTGAAACTTCTGCAATTTTGCCTCAATATAAGGGAAATTTCTGCCTTTTTGCCCCCAAATAAGGGGAAATTTAGCCTTTTTACCTCAAAATAAGGGGAATATCTGAATTTTGGCTCAAAATTTAGGAATTTCTGACTTTTTGCCCCAAAATAAAAAAATTTCTGCCTTTTTTCCCTGAAATAAGTGAAATTTCTGCAATTTTTCCCCAAAATAAGTAAAATTTCTGCAATTTTGCCCCAAAATAAGTGGAATTTCTGAGTTTTGCCCCAAAATAAGTGGAATTTCTGAGTTTTGCCCCAAAATAAGGAGAATTTCTGCCTTTTTGCCACACAATTAGTGAAATTTCTGCAATTTTGCCCCAAATTAAAGAAATTTCTGCCTTTTTGCCCTGAAATATGTGAAATTTCTGCAATTTTAGCCCAAAATAATTTGAATTTCTGCCTTTTTGCCCCAAAATAATGGGAATTTCTGCCTTTTTGCCCCAAAATAAGTGGAATTTCTGAATTTTGCTCCAAAATAAGGAGAATTTCTTCCTTTTTGCCCCACAATATGGGGAATTTCTGCAATTTTGCTCCAAAATACAGGGAATTTCTCCCTTTTTGCCCGAAAATAAGGGGAATTCATACCTTTTTGCCATAAAAAAGCGAAATTTCTTCATTTTTGCCCCAAATTAAGGGAAATTTCTGCTTTTTGCCCTGAAATATGTGAAATTTCTGCAATTTTAGCCCAAAATAAGGTGAATTTCTGCTTTTTTGCCCCCAAAAAATGGGAATTTCTGTCTTTTTGCCCCAAAATAAGAAAAAATTTTTGCATTTTTTCTCTGGAATAAGTGAAATTTCTGCAATTTTGCCCTAACATAAAGGAAATTTCTGCAATTTTTCCTGATAATAAGGGAAATTTCTGGAATTTTGCCCCAAAATAAGAAGAATTTCTGTTTTTTTGCCCCTAAATAAGGGAAATTTTTGCAATTTTGCCCTAAAATAAGAGAAATTTCTGCCTTTTGCCCCAAAATATGGGAAATTTCTGCCTTCTGTCCGAAAATAAGAAGAATGCATAACTTTTTGCCATAAAAAAGGGAAATTTCTTCATTTTTGCTCCAAAATAAGGGGAACTTTACCCTTTTTACCTCTAAATAAGTGGAATTTCTGTATTTTTCCCCCAAAACAAAGCAAATTTCTGTATTTTGCCCCAAAATAAGGAAAATTTCTGACTTATTACTCTGAAATAAGTGAAATTTCTGCAAATTTGCCCCAAAAATAGAGAAATTTCTGCCATTTTTCCCCATAATAAAGGAAATTTCGGGAATTTTGCCTTAAAATAAGGGGAATTTTTGTTTTTTTGCCCCCAAATAAGGGAAATTTCTGCAATTTTGCCCTAAAATAAGGGGAAGTTCTGCTATTTTGCCTCTAAATAAGTGGAATTTCTGTCTTTTTCCCCCCAAAAAAAGGGAATATCTGTCATTTTTGCCCCAAATTAAGGAAAATTTCTGACTTATTACCCTGAAATAAGTGAAATTTCTGCAATTTTGCCCCAATATAAGGGAAATTTCTGCCTTTTTGCCCCCAAATAAGGGGAATTTCAGCCTTTTTACCTCAAAATAAGGGGAATTTCTAAATTTTGGCACAAAATATTAGGAATTTCTGCCTTTTTGCCCCAAAATAAGGAAAATTTCTGCTTTTTCCCTGAAATAAGTGAAATTTCTGTAAATTTGCCCCCCAAAAAAGAAATTTCTGCCTTTTGCCCCAAAATAAGGGGAATTTCTGCATTTTACCTCAAAATAAGGGAAATTTCTGATTTTTGCACCAAAATATGGAGAATTTCTGCCTATTTGCCCCAAAATAAGAAAAATTTCTGCCTTTTTTCCCTGAAATAAGTGAAATTTCTGCAATTTTGCCCCAAAATAAGTGAAATTTCTGCAATTTTGCCCCAAAATAAGGAAAATTTCTGGAATTTTGCCCCAAAATAAGTGGAATTTCTGAGTTTTGCCCCAAAATAAGGAGAATTTCTGCCTTTTTGCCCCACAATTAGTGAAATTTCTGCAATTTTGCCCTAAAATAAGAGAAATTTCTGCAATTTTTCCCCATAATAAGGGAAATTTCTGCAATTTTGCTTCAAAATAAAGGGAATTTCTCTTTTTTGCCCCACAATTAGGGAAATTTCTACAATTTTGCCTTAGAATAAAAGGAATTTCAGCCTTTTGCCCCAAAATATGGGGAATTTCTGACTTTTTGTCCAAAAATAAGAAGAATGCATAACTTTTTGCCATAAAAAAAGGGAAATTTCTTCATTTTTGCTCCAAAATTAGTGGAAATTTTGCCTTATTGCCTCTAAATAAGAGGAATTTCTGTCTTTTCTCCCCAAAACAAAGGGAATTTCTGTCTTTTTTGCCCCAAAATAAGGAAAATTTCTGCCTTTTTGCCACCAAATAAGGGGAATTTCTCCAATTTTGAAGTAAAATATGTAAAATTTCTGCAATTTTGCCCAAATATAAAGGAAATTTCTGGAATTTTGCCCCAGAATAAGTGGAATATCTGAGTTTTGCCCCAAAATAAGGAGAATTTCTGCTTTTTTGTGCCACAATTAGTGAAATTTCTGCAATTTTGCCCTAAAATAACGGAAATTTCTGCAATTTTTCCTCATAATAAGGGAAATTTCTGCAATTTTGCCCCAAAATAAGGGGAATATTTGTTTTTTGCCCCACAATTAGGGAAATTACTGCAATTTTGCCCAAAAATAAGGGTAATTTCTGCCTTTTGCCCCAAAATATGGGGAATTTCTGCCTTTTTGTCTGAAAATAAGAAAAATGCATACCTTTTTGCCATAAAAAAGAGAAATTTCTTCATTTTTGCTCCAAAATAAGGGGAACTTTTGCCTTTTTGTCTCTACATAAGTGGAATTTCTGTCTTTTATCCCCCAAAAGAAAGGGAATTTCTGTCTTTTTTGCCCCAAAATAAGGAAAATTTCTGCCTTTTTTCCCTGAAATAAGTGAAATTTCTGCAATTTTGCCTCAAAATAAGTGAAATTTCTGCAATTTTGCCCCAAAATAAGGAAAATTTCTGCAATTTTGCCCCAAAATAAGTGGAATTTCTGAGTTTTGCCCCAAAATAAGGAGAATTTCTACCTTTTTGCCCCACAATTAGGGGAATTTCTGCAATTTTGCTTCAAAATACGGGGAATTTCTGCCTTTTTTTCCCGAAAATAAGGGGAATGCAAACCTTTTTGCCATAAAAAAGGGAAATTTCTTCATTTTTGCCCCAAATTAAGGGAAATATCTGCCTTTTTGCCCTGAAATATGTGAAATTTCTGCAATTTTAGCCCAAAATAAGGTGAATTTCTGTTTTTTTGCTCCAAAAAA
This sequence comes from Micromys minutus, assembly GCF_963924665.1. Lineage (NCBI taxonomy): Eukaryota > Metazoa > Chordata > Mammalia > Rodentia > Muridae > Micromys > Micromys minutus. The sequence goes on from NW_027667443.1 coordinate 101,476, forward strand.
TGAAAATTTCTGCCTTTTTGCCACAAAATAAGAAAAATTTTTGCCTTTTTTCTCTGAAATAAGTGAAATTTCTGCAATTTTGCCTTAAATAAAGGAAATTTCTGCAATTTTTCCCGATAATAAGGGAAATTTCTGGAATTTTGCCCCAAAATAAGGGGAATTTCGGTTTTTTTGCCCCCAAATAAGGGAAATTTCTGCAATTTTGCCCTAAAATAAGAGGAATTTCTGCTTTTTTGCCTCTAAATAAGTGGAATTTCTGTCTTTTTCCCCCAAAACAAAGGAAATTTCTGTCATTTTTGCCTCAAAATAAAGAAAATTTCTGACTTATTACCCTGAAATAAGTAAAATTTCTGCAATTTTGCCCCAATATAAGGGAAATTTCTGCCTTTTTGCCCCCAAATAAGGGGAATTTAAGCATTTTTACCTCCAAATAAGGGGAATTTCTGAATTTTGGCACAAAATATTAGGAATTTCTGCCTTTTTGCCCCAAAATAAGGAAAATTTCTGACTTATTACCCTGAAATAAGTGAAATTTCTGCAAATTTGCCCCAAAAAAGGGAAATTTCTGCCTTTTGCCCCAAAATATGGGGAATTTCTGCATTTTACCTCAAAATAAGGGAAATTTCTGCAATTTTGCCCCAAAATAAGTAAAATTTCTGCAATTTTGCCCCAAAATAAGGAAAATTTCTGGAATTTTGCCCCAAAATAAGTGGAATTTCTGAGATTTGCCCCAAAATAAGGAGAATTTCTGCCTTTTTGCCCCACAATTAGTGAAATTTCTGCAATTTTGCCCTAAAATAAGGGAAATTTCTGCAATTTTTCCCCATAATAAGGGAAATTTCTGCAATTTTGCATCAAAATAAGGGGAATTTCTGTTTTTTGCCCCACAATTAGAGAAATTTCTGCAATTTTGCACAAAAATAAGGGGAATTTTTGCCTTTTGCTCCAAAATATGGGGAATTTCTGCCTTTTTGTTCGAAAATAAAAAAAATGCATACCTTTTTGCCATAAAAAAGGGAAATTTTTTCATTTTTGCTCCAAAATAAGGGGAACTTTTGCCTTTTTGCCTCTAAATAAGTGGAATTTCTGTCGTTTTCCCCCAAAACAAAGAGAATTTTTGTCTTTTTTGCCCCAAAATAAGGTAAATTTCTGACTTATTACCATGAAATAAGTGAAATTTCTGCAAATTTGCCCCCAAAATAGGGAAATTTCTGGCTTTTGCTTCAAAATAAGGTGAATTTCAGCATTTTATCTCAAAATAAGATGAATTTATACATTTCTGCCACAAAATATTAGCAATTTCTGCCTTTTTGCTCCAAAATAAGGAAAATTTTTGCCTTTTTTCTTTGAAATAAGTGAAATTTCTGCAATTTTGCCCCAAAATAAGTGAAATTTCTGCAATTTTGCCCCAAAATAAGGTAAATTTCTGCTATTTTGCCGCAAAATAAGTGGAATTTCTGAGTTTTGCCGCAAAATAAGGAAAATTTCTGCCTTTTTACCCCACATTAGGGGAATTTCTGCAATTTTGCCTCAAAATACGAGAAATTTCTGACATTTGCCCCAAAATAAGAAAAATTTTTGCCTTTTTTCTATGAAATAAGTGAAATTTCTGCAAATTTGCCCTAAAATAAAGGAAATTTCTGCAATTTTCCCTGATAATAAGGAAATTTCTGGAATTTTGCTCCTAAATAAAGGGAATTTCTGTTTTTTTGCCCCCAAATAAGCGAAATTTCTGCAATTTTGCCCTAAAATAAGGGTAATTTTTGCTTATTTGCCTCTAAATAAGTGGAATTTCTGTCTTTTTCCCCAAAAACAAAGGGAATTTCTCTCATTTTTGCCCCAAAATAAGGAAAATTTCTGACTTATTACCCTGAAATAAGTGAAATTTCTGCAATTTTGCCCCAATATAAGGGAAATTTCTGCCTTTTTGCCCCCAAATAAGGGGAATTTCAGCCTTTTTACCTCAAAATAAGGGGAATTTCTGAATTTTGGCACAAAATATTAGGAATTTCTGCCTTTTTGCCCCAAAATAAGGACAATTTCTGCCATTTTCCCTGAAATAAGTGAAATTTCTGCAATTTTGCCCCAAAATAAGTAAAATTTCTGCAATTTTGCCCCAAAATAAGGAAAATTTCTGGAATTTTGCCCCAAAATATGTGGAATTTCTGAGTTTTGCCCCAAAATAAGGAGAATTTCTGCCTTTTTGCCCACAATTAGTGAAATCTCTGCAATTTTGCCCTAAAATAAGAGAAATTTCTGCAGTTTTTCCCCATAATAACGGAAATTTCTGCAATTTTGCTTCAAAATAAGGGGAATTTCTGTTTTTTGCCCTACAATTAGAAAAATTTCTGCAATTTTGCCCAAAAATAAAGGGAATTTCTGCCTTTTGCCCCAAAATATGGGGAATTTCTGCCTTTTTTTCTGAAAATAAGAAAAATGCATACCTTTTTGTCATAAAAAAGGGAAATTTCTTAATTTTTGCTTCAAAATCAGAGGAACCTTTGCCTTTTTGCCTCTAAATAAGTGGAATTTCTGTTTATTCCCACAAAACAAAGAGAATTAATGTCATTTTTGCCCCAAAATAAGGAAAATTTCTGACTTATTACCATGAAATAAGTGAAATTTCTGCAAATTTGCCCGAAAAAAAGGGAAATTTCTGCCTATTGCCCCAAAATAAGGGGAATTTCAGCATTTTACCTCAATATAAGGGGAATTTCTGCATTTTTGCGACAAAATATTAGGAATTTCTGCTTTTTTGCCCCAAAATAAGGAGAATTTCTGCCTTTTTGCCACACAATTAGTGAAATTTCTGCAACTGTGCCCTAAAATAAGAGAAATTTCTGCAATTTTTCCCCATAATAAGGGAAATTTCTGCAATTTTGCTTCAAAATAAGGGAAATTTCTGTTTTTTGCCCCACAATTAGGGAAATTTCTGCAATTTTCCCAAAAATAAGGGGAATTTCGGCCTTTTGCCCCAAAATATGGGGAATTTCTGCCTTTTTGTCCGAAAATAAGAAAAATGCATACCTTTTTGCCATAAAAAAGGGAAATTTCTTCATTTTTGCTCCAAAATAAGGGGAACTTTTGACTTTTTGCCTCTATATAAGTGGAATTTCTGTTTTTTTCTCTCAAAACAAAGAGAATTTCTGTCTATTTTGCCCAAAAAAAAGGAAAATTTCTGACTTATTACCATGAAATAAGTGAAATTTCTGCAAATTTGCCCCAAAAATAGGGAAATTTCTGCCTTTTGCCCCAAAATAACGGGAATTTCAGCATTTTACCTCAAAATAAGGGGAATTTCTGCATTTTTGCTACAAAATATTAGGAATTTCTGCCTTTTTACCCCAAAATAAAGAGAATTTCTGCTTTTTTCCCTGAAATAAGTGAAATTTCTGCAATTTTGCCCCAAAATAAGTATAATTTCTGCAATTTTGCCCCAAAATAAGGGACATTTTTTGGAATTTTGCCCCAAATTAAATGGAATTTCTGATTTTTGCCCAAAAATAAGGGGAATTTCTGCCTTTTTGCGCCACAATTAGTGAAATTTCTGCAATTTTGCCCTAAAATAAGGAAAATTTCTGCAATTTTTCCTCATAATAAGGGAAATTTCTGACATTTTGTCCCAAAATAAGGGGAATTTCTGTTTTATACCCCACAATTAGGGAAATTTCTGCAATTTTGCCCAAAAATAAGAGAAATTTCTGCCTTTTGCCCCAAAATATGGGGAATTTCTGCCTTTTTGTCTGAAAATAAGAAGAATGCATACATTTTTGCCATAAAAAAGGGAAATTTCTTCATTTTTGCTACAAAATAAGGGGGACTTTTGCCTTTTTGCCTCTATATAAGTGGAATTTCTGTTTTTTTTCTCTCAAAACAAAGTGAATTTTTGTCTTTTTTGCCCAAAAATAAGGAAAATTTCTGACTTATTACCATGAAATAAGTGAAATTTCTGCAAATTTGCCCCAAAAATAGGGAAATTTCTGCCTTTTGCCCCAAAATAAGGAAAATTTCTGCCTTTTTATTTTGAAATAAGTGAAATTTCTGCAATTTTGCCCCAAAATAAGTGAAATTTCTGCAATTTTGCTCCAAAATAAAGAGAAATTTCTGCAATTTTGCCTCAAAATAAGTGGAATTTCTGAGTTTTGCCCCAAAATAAGGAGAATTTCTGCATTTTTGGCCCACATTAGCGGAATTTCTGCAATTTTGCTCCAAAATACGGGGAATTTCTGCCTTTTTGCCCCAAAATAAGAAAAATTTTTGCCTTTTTTCTCTGTAATAAGTGAAATTTCTTCAATTTTGCCCTAAAATAAAGGAAATTTCTGCAATTTTTACCGATAATAAGGGAAATTTCGCCCCAAAATAAGGGGAATTTTTATTTTTTTGCCCCCAAATAAAGGAAATTTCTGCAATTTTGCCCTAAAATAGGGGAATTTCTGCTTTTTGCCTCTAAATAAGTGGAATTTCGGTCTTTTTCCCCCAAAACCAAGGGAATTTCTGTCATTTTTGCCCCAAAATAAGGAAAATTTCTGACTTATTACCCTGAAATAAGTGAAATTTCTGCAATTTAGCCCCAATAAGAGGGAAATTTCTGCCTTTTTGCCCCCAAATAAGGGGAATTACAGACTTTTTACCTCAAAATAAGGGGAATTTCTGAATTTTGGCACAAAATATTAGGAATTTCTGCCTTTTTGCCCCAAATAAGGAAAATTTCTGCTTTTTCCCTGAAATAAGTGAAATTTCTGCAAATTTGCCCCAAAAAAGGGAAATTTCTGCCTTTTGCCCCAAAATATGGGGAATTTCTGCATTTTACCTCAAAATAAGGGAAATTTCTGCAATTTTGCCCCAAAATAAGTAAAATTTCTGCAATTTTGCCCCAAAATAAGGAAAATTTCTGGAATTTTGCCCCAAAATAAGTGGAATTTCTGAGATTTGCCCCAAAATAATGGTAATTTCTGCTTTTTGCCCCAGAATTAGTGAAATTTCTGCAATTTTGCCCTAAAATAAGGGAAATTTCTGCAATTTTTCCCCATAATAAGGGAAATTTCTGCAATTTTGAATCAAAATAAGGGGAATTTCTGTTTTTTGCCCCACAATTAGGGAAATTTCTGCAATTTTGCCCAAAAATAAGGGGAATTTTTGCCTTTTGCTCCAAAATATGGGGAATTTCTGCCTTTTTGTTCGAAAATAAAAAAAAATGCATACCTTTTTGCCATAAAAAAGGGAAATTTCTTCATTTTTGCTCCAAAATAAGGGGAACTTTTGCCTTTTTGCCTCTAAATAAGTGGAATTTCTGTCATTTTCCCCCAAAACAAAAAGAATTTTTGTCTTTTTTGCCCCAAAATAAGGAAAATTTCTGACTTATTACTATGAAATAAGTGAAATTTCTGCAAATTTGCCCCCAAAATAGGGAAATTTCTGGCTTTTGCCCCAAAATAAGGTGAATTTCAGAATTTTACCTCAAAATAAGGTGAATTTATGCATTTCTGCCACAAAATATTAGGAATTTCTGCCTTTTTGCCCCAAAATAAGGAAAATTTTTGCCTTTTTTCCTTGAAATAAGTGAAATTTCTGCAATTTTGCCCCAAAATAAGATAAATTTCTGCTATTTTGTCGCAAAATAAGTGGAATTTCTGAGTTTTGCCGCAAAATAAGGAAAATTTCTGCCTTTTTACCCCACATTAGGGGAATTTCTGCAATTTTGCCTCAAAATACGGGAAATTTCTGACATTTGCCCCAAAATAAGAAAAATTTTTGTATTTTTTCTCTGAAATAAGTGAAATTTCTGCAAATTTGCCCTAAAATAAAGGAAATTTCTGCAATTTACCCCGATAATAAGGGAAATTTCTGAAATTTTGCCCCAAAATAAGGGGAATTTCTGTTTTTTTGCCCCCAAATAAGGGAAATTTCTGCAATTTTGCCCTAAAATAAGGGTAATTTCTGCTTATTTGCCTCTAAATAAGTGGAATTTCTGTTTTTTCCTCCAAAACGAAAGGAATTTTTGTCATTTTTGCCCGAAAATAAGGAAAATTTCTTACTTATTACCCTGAAATAAGTGAAATTTCTGCAATTTAGCCCCAATATAAGGGAAATTTCTGCCTTTTTGCCCCCAAATAAGGGGAATTTCAGCCTTTTTACCTCAAAATAAGGGGAATTTCTGAATTTTGGCACAAAATATTAGGAATTTCTGCCTTTTTGCCCCAAAATAAGGACAATTTCTGGAATTTTGCCCCAAAATAAGTGGAATTTCAGAGTTTTGCCCCAAAATAAGGAGAATTTCTGCCTTTTTGCCCACAATTAGTGAAATTTCTGCAATTTTGCCCTAAAATAAGAGAAATTTCTGCAGTTTTTCCCCATAATAACGGAAATTTCTGCAATTTTGTTTCAAAATAAAAGGAATTTCTGTTTTTTGCCCTACAATTAGGGAAATTTCTGCAATTTTGCACAAAAATAAAGGGAATTTCTGCCTTTTGCCCCAAAATATGGGGAATTTCTGCCTTTTTGTCCGAAAATAAAAAAAATGCATACCTTTTTGCCATAAAAAAGGGAAATTTCTTCATTTTTGCTCCAAAATAAGAGGAACTTTTGCCTTTTTGCCTCTAAATAAGTGGAATTTCTGTTTTTTTCCCCCAAAACAAAGAGAATTAATGTCATTTTTGCCCCAAAATAAGGAAAATTTCTGACTTATTACCATGAAATAAGTGAAATTTCTGCAAATTTGCCCGAAAAATAGGGAAATTTCTGCCTTTTGCCCCAAAATAAGGGGAATTTCAGCATTTTACCTCAAAATAAGGGGAATTTCTGCATTTTTGCCACAAAATATTAGGAATTTCTGCTTTTTTGCCCCAAAATAAGGAGAATTTCTGCCTTTTTGCCCACTATTAGTGAAATTTCTGCAACTTTGCCCTAAAATAAGAGAAATTTCTGCAATTTTTCCCCATAATAAGGAAAATATCTGCAATTTTGCTTCAAAATAAGGGGAATTTCTGTTTTTTGCCGCACAATTAGGGAAATTTCTGCAATTTTGCCCAAAAATAAGGGGAATTTCTGCCTTTTGCCCCAAAATATGGAAAATTTCTGACTTTTTGTTCGAAAATAAGAAAAATGCATACCTTTTTGCCATAAAAAAGGGAAATTTCTTCATTTTTGCTCCAAAATAAGGGGAACTTTTGTCTCTTTGCCTCTAAATAAGTGGAATTTCTGTTTTTTTCCCCAAAACAAAGAGAATTTCTGTCTTTTTTGCCCCAAAATAAGGAAAATTTCTGACTTATTACCATGAAATAAGTGAAATTTATGCAAATTTGCCCGAAAAATAGGGAAATTTCTGCCTTTTGCCCCACAATATTGGGAATTTCAGCATTTTACCTCAAAATAAGGTGAATTTCTGCATTTTTGCCACAAAATATTAAGAATTTCTGCCTTTTTGCCCCAAAATAAGGAAAATTTCTGCCTTTCTTCGTTGAAATAAGTGAAATTTCTGCAATTTTGCCCCAAAATAAGTGAAATTTCTGCAATTTTGTCCTAAAATAAGGGAAATTTCTGCAATTTTGCCCCAAAATAAGTGGAATTTCTGAGTTTTGCCCCAAAAAAAGGAGAATTTCTGCCTTTTTGCCCCACATTAGAAGAATTTCTGCAATTTTGCTCCAAAATACGTGGAATTTCTGCCTTTTTGCCCGAAAATAAGGGGAATGCATTCTTTTTTCCCATAATAAAGGGAAATTTCTTCATTTTTGCCCCAAATTAAGGGAAATTTCTGCCTTTTTGCCCTGAAATAAGTGAAATTTCTGCAATTTTAGCCTAAAATAAGGTGAATTTCTGCCTTTTTGCCCCAAAAAATGGGAATTTCTGCCTTTTTGCCCCAAAATAAGAAAAATTTTTGCATTTTTTCTCTGAAATAAGTGAAATTTCGGCAATTTTGCCCTATTTAATGGAAATTTCTGCAATTTTTCCCCATAATAAGGGAAATTCTGGAATTTTGCCACAAAATAAGGGGAATTTCTGTTTTTTTGCCCACAAATAAGGGAAATTTCTGCAATTTTGCTCTAATATAAGGCGAATTTCTGCTTTTTTGCCTCTAAGTAAGTGGAATTTCTGTCTTTTTCCCCCAAAACAAAGGGAATTACTGTCATTTTTGACCCAAAATAAGAAAAATTTCTGACTTATTACCCTGAAATAAGTGAAATTTCTGCAATTTTGCCCCAATATAAGGGAAATTTCTAGCTTTTTGCCCCCAAATAACGGGAATTACAGCGTTTTTACCTCAAAATAAGGGGAATTTCTGAATTTTGGCACAAAATATTAGGAATTTCTGCCTTTTTGCCCCAAAATAAGGAAAATTTCTGCTTTTTTCCCTGAAATAAGTGAAATTTCTGCAATTTTGCTCCAAAATAAGTAAAATTTCTGCAATTTTGCCCCAAAATAAGGGAAATTTCTGGAATTTTGCCCCAAATTAAGTGGAATTTCTGATTTTTGCCCAAACATAAGGAGAATTTCTGCCTTTTTGCGCCACAATTAGTGAAATTTCTGCAATTTTCCCCTAAAATAAGGAAAATTTCTGCAATTTTTCCTCATAATAAGGGAAATTTCTGACATTTTGCCCCAAAATAAGGGGAATTTCTGTTTTATACCCCACAATTAGGGAAATTTCTGCAATTTTGCCCAAAAATAAGGGAAATTTCTTCTTTTGCCCCAAAATATGGGGAATTTCTGCCTTTATGTCTGAAAATAAGAAGAATGCATACCTTTTTGCCATAAAAAAGGGAAATTTCTTCATTTTTGCTCCAAAATAAGGGGAACTTTTGCCTTTTTGCCTCTATATAAGTGGAATTTCTGTTTTTTTCTCTCAAAACAAAGAGAATTTCTGTCTATTTTGCCCAAAAATAAGGAAAATTTCTGACTTATTACCATGAAATAAGTGAAATTTCTGCAAATTTGCCCCAAAAATAGGGAAATTTCTGCCTTTTGCCCCAAAATAACGGGAATTTCAGCATTTTACCTCAAAATAAGGGGAATTTCTGCATTTTTGCTACAAAATATTAGGAATTTCTGCCTTTTTGCCCCAAAATAAGGAAAATTTCTGCTTTTTTCCCTGAAATAAGTGAAATTTCTGCAATTTTGCCCCAAAATAAGTAAAATTTCTGCAATTTTGCTCCAAAATAAGGGAAATTTTTGGAATTTTGCCCCAAATTAAGTACAATTTCTGATTATTGCCCAAAAATAAGGGGAATTTCTGCCTTTTTGCCCACAATTAGTGAAATTTCTGCAATTTTGCCCTAAAATAAGGGAAATTTCTGCAATTTTTCTCCATAATAATGGAAATTTCTGCAATTTTGCTTCAAAATAAGGGGAATTTCTGTTTTTTGCCCTACAATTAGGGAAATTTCTGCAATTTTGCCCAAAAATAAGGGGAATTTCTGCCTTTTGCCCCAAAATATGGGGAATTTCTGCCTTTTTGTCCGAAAATAAGAAAAATGGATACCTTTTTGTCATAAAAAAGGGAAATTTCTTCATTTTTGCTCCAAAATCAGAGGAACTTTTGCCTTTTTGCCTCTAAATAAGTGGAATTTCTGTTTTTTCCCCCAAAACAAAGAGAATTAATGTCATTTTTGCCCCAAAATAAGGAAAATTTCTGACTTATTACCATGAAATAAGTGAAATTTCTGCAAATTTGCCCGAAAAAAAGGGAAATTTCTGCCTATTGCCCCAAAATAAGGGGAATTTCAGCATTTTACCTCAAAACAAGGGGAATTTCTGCATTTTTGCCACAAAATATTAGGAATTTCTGCTTTTTTGCCCCAAAATAAGGAGAATTTCTGCCTTTTTGCCCCACAATTAGTGAAATTTCTGCAACTTTGCCCTAAAATGAGAGAAATTTCTGCAATTTTTCCCCATAATAAAAGAAATTTCTGCAATTTTGCTTCAAAATAAAGGAAATTTCTGTTTTTTGCCCTACAATTAGGGAAATTTCTGCAATTTTCCCAAAAATAAGGGGAATTTCGGCCTTTTGCCCCAAAATATGGGGAATTTCTGCCTTTTTGTCCGAAAATAAGAAAAATGCATACCTTTTTGCCATAAAAAAGGGAAATTTCTTCATTTTTGCTCCAAAATAAGGGGAACTTTTGCCTTTTTGCCTCTAAATAAGTGGAATTTCTGTTTTTTTCCCCCAAAACAAAGAGAATTTCTGCTTTTTGCCCTAAAATAAATGAAATTTCTGCAATTTTGCCCAATATAAGGGAAATTTCTGCCTTTTTGCCCCCAAATAACGGGAATTTCAGCCTTTTTACCTCAAAATAAGAAGAATTTCTGAATTTTGGCACAAAATATTAGGAATTTCTACATTTTTGCCCCAAAATAAGGAAAATTTCTGCCTTTTTTCCCTGAAATAAGTGAAATTTCTGAAATTTTGCCCCAAAATAAGTAAAATTTCTGCAATTTTGCCCCAAAATAAGGGAAATTTCTGGAATTTTGCCCCAAATTAAGTGGAATTTCTGATTTTTGCCCAAAAATAAGGGGAATTTCTGCCTTTTTGCGCCACAATTAGTGAAATTTCTGCAATTTTGCCCTAAAATAAGGAAAATTTCTGCAATTTTTCCTCATAATAAGGAAAATTTCTGACATTTTGCCCCAAAATAAGGGGAATTTCTGTTTTATACCCCACAATTAGGGAAATTTCTGCAATTTTGCCCAAAAATAAGGGAAATTTCTTCCTTTTGCCCCAAAATATGGGGAATTTCTGCCTTTTTGTCTGAAAATAAGAAGAATGCATACCTTTTTGCCATAAAAAAGGCAAATTTCTTCATTTTTACTCCAATATAAGGGCAACATTTGCCTTTTTGCGTCTATATAAGTGGAATTTGTTATTTTCTCTCAAAACAAAGAGAATTTCTGTCTATTTTGCCCAAAAATAAGGAAAATTTCTGACTTATTACCATGAAATAAGTGAAATTTCTGCAAATTTGCCCCAAAAATAGGGAAATTTCTGCCTTTTGCCCCAAAATAAGAGGAATTTCAGCATTTTACCTCAAAATAAGGGGAATTTCTGCATTTTTGCTACAAAATATTAGGAATTTCTGCCTTTTTGCCCCAAAATAAAGAAAATTTCTGCTTTTTTCCCTGAAATAAGTGAAATTTCTGCAATTTTGCCCCAAAATAAGTATAATTTCTGCAATTTTGCCCCAAAATAAGGGACATTTTTGAAATTTTGCCCCAAATTAAGTGGAATTTCTGATTTTTGCCCAAAAATAAGGGGACTTTCTGCCTTTTTGCGCAACAATTAGTGAAATTTCTGCAATTTTGCCCTAAAATAAGGAAAATTTCTGCAATTTTTCCTCATAATAAGGGAAATTTCTGACATTTTGTCCCAAAATAAGGGGAATTTCTGTTTTATACCCCACAATTAGGGAAATTTCTGCAATTTTGCCCAAAAATAAGGGAAATTTCTGCCTTTTGCCCCAAAATATGGGGAATTTCTGCCTTTTTGTCTGAAAATAAGAAGAATGCATACATTTTTGCCTTAAAAAAGGGAAATTTCTTCATTTTTGCTCCAAAATAAGGGGAACTTTTGCCTTTTTGCCTCTATATAAGTGGAATTTCTGTTTTTTTCTCTCAAAACAAAGAGAATTTCTGTCTTTTTTGCCCAAAAATAAGGAAAATTTCTGACTTATTACCATGAAATAAGTGAAATTTCTGCAAATTTGCCCCAAAAATAGGGAAATTTCTGCCTTTTGCCCCAAAATAAGGAAAATTTCTGCCTTTTTATTTTGAAATAAGTGAAATTTCTGCAATTTTGCCCCAAAATAAGTGAAATTTCTGCAATTTTGCTCCAAAATAAGGGAAATTTCTGCAATTTTGCCTCAAAATAAGTGGAATTTCTGAGTTTTGCCCCAAAATAAGTAGAATTTCTGCCTTTTTGCCACACATTAGCGGAATTTCTGCAATTTTGCTCCAAAATACGGGGAATTTCTGCCTTTTTGCCCCAAAATAAGAAAAATTTTTGCCTTTTTTCTCTGAAATAAGTTAAATTTCTGCAATTTTGCCCTAAAATAAAGGAAATTTCTGCAATTTTTACCGATAATAAGGGAAATTTCGCCCCAAAATAAGGGGAATTTTTATTTTTTTCCCCAAATAAAGGAAATTTCTGCAATTTTGCCCTAAAATAAGGGGAATTTCTGCTTTTTGCCTCTAAATAAGTGGAATTTCAGTCTATTTCCCCCAAAACCAAGGGAATTTCTGTCATTTTTGCCCCAAAATAAGGAAAATTTCTGACTTATTACCATGAAATAAGTGAAATTTCTGCAATTTAGCCCCAATATAAGGGAAATTTCTGCCTTTTTGCTCCCAAATAAGGAGAATTTCAGCCTTTTTACCTCAAAATAAGGGGAATTTCTGAATTTTGGCACAAAATATTAGGAATTTCTGCCTTTTTGCCCCAAAATATGGAAAATTTCTGCTTTTTCCTTGAAATAAGTGAAATTTCTGCAAATTTGCCCCAAAAAAGGGAAATTTCTGCCATTTGCCCCAAAATAAAAGAAATTTCTGCATTTTACCTCAAAATAAGGGAAATTTCTGATTTTTGCACCAAAATATGGAGAATTTCTGCCTTTTTGCCCCAAAATAAAGGGAATTTCTGCCTTTTTTCCCTGAAATAAGTGAAATTTCTGCAATTTTGCTTCAAAATAAGTGAAATTTCTTCAATTTTGACCCAAAATAATGAAAATTTCTGGAATTTTGCCCCAAAATAAGTGGAATTTCTGAGTTTTTCCCCAAAATAAGGAGAATTTCTGCCTTTTTGACCCACAATTAGTGAAATTTCTGCAATTTTGCCCTAAAATAAGGGAAATTCCTGCAATTTTTCCCCATAATAAGGGAAATTTCTGCAATTTTGCTTCAAAATAAGGAGAAATTCTGTTTTTTGCCCCACAATTAGAGAAATTTCTGCAATTTTGCCCAAAATAAATGGAATTTCTGCCTTTTGCCCCAAAATATGGGGAATTTCTGCCTTTTTGTCCGAAAATAAGAAAAATGCATACCTTTTTGCCATAAAAAAGGGAAATTTCTTCATTTTTGCTCCAAAATAAGGGGAACTTTTGACTTTTTGCCTCTAAATAAGTGGAATTTCTGTTTTTTCCCCAAAAACAATGAGAATTTCTGTCTTTTTTGCCCCAAAATAAAAAAAATTTCGGACTTATTACCATGAAATAAGTGAAATTTCTGCAAATTTGCCCCAAAAATAGGGAAATTTCTGCCTTTTGCCCCAAAATAAGGGAAATTTCAGCATTTTACCTCAAAATAAGAGGAATTTCTGCATTTTTGCAACAAAATATTAGGAATTTCTGCCTTTTTGCCCCAAAATAAGGAAAATTTCTGCCCTTTTTTTCCCTGAAATAAGTGAAATTTCTGCAATTATGCCCCAAAATAAGTGAAATTTCTGCAAATTTGCCCCAAAATAAGGGAAATTTCTGGAATTTTGCCCCAAAATAAGTGGAATTTCTGAGTTTTGCCCCAAAATAAGGAGAATTTCTGCCTTTTTGCCCCACAATTAGTGAAATTTCTGCAATTTTGCCCCAAAAAAAGGAAATTTCTGCCTTTTGCCCCAAAATAAGTGGAATTTCAGCATTTTACCTAAAAATAAGGGAAATTTCTGATTTTTGCACCAAAATATGGAGAATTTCTGCCTTTTGGCCACAAAATAAGAAAAATTTCTGCCTTTTTTCCCTGAAATAAGTGAAATTTCTGCAATTTTGCCCCAAAATATGTGAAATATCTGCAATTTTGCCCCAAAATAAGGGAAATTTCTGGAATTTTGACCCAAAACAAGTGGAATTTCTGAGTTTTGCCTCAAAATAAGGAGAATTTCTGCCTTTTTGCCCCACAATGAGTGAAATTTCTTCAATTTTGCCCTAAAATAAGGGCAATTTCTGCAATTTCCCCCATAATAAGGGAAATTTCTGTAATTTTGCTTCAAAATAAGGGGAATTTCTGTTTTTTGCCCCACAATTAGGGATATTTCTGCAATTTTGCCCCAAAATAAGGGGAATTTCTGCCTTTTGCCCCAAAATATGGGGAATTTCTGCCTTTTTGTTTTAAAATAAGAAGAATGCATACCTTTTTGCCATAAAAAAGTGAAATTTCTTCATTTTTGCTTCTAAATAAGAGGAACTTTTGCCTTTTTGCCTCTAAATAAGTAGAATTTCTGTTTTTTCGCCCAAAACAAAGAGAATTTCTGTCTTTTTTGCCCCAAAATAAGTAAAATTTCTGACTTATTACACTGAAATAAGTGAAATTTCTGCAAATTTGCCCCAAAAAAGGGAAATTTCATCCTTTTGCCCAAAAATAAGGGGAATTTCAGCATTTTACCTCAAAATAATGGAAATTTCTGATTTTTGCACCAAAATATGGAGAATTTCTGCCTTTTGCACCAAAATAAGGAAAATTTCTGGCTTTTTTCTCTGAAATAATTGAAATTTCTGCAATTTTGCCCCAAAATAAGGAGAACTTCTGCCATTTTGCCCCACAATTAGGGGAATTTCTGCAATTTTGCTCCAAAATATAGGGAATTTCTGCCTTTTTGCCCGAAAATAAGGGGAATGCATAGCTTTTTGCTATAAAAAAAGGAAATTTCTTCATTTTTGCCCCAAATTAAGGGAAATTTCTGCCTTTTTGCCCTGAAATATGTGAAATTTCTTCAATTTTAGCCCAAAATAAGGTGAATTTCAGCTTTTTTGCCCCAAAATAATTGGAATTTCTGCCTTTTTGCCCCAAAATAAGAAAAATTTTTGCTTTTTTTCTCTGAAATAAGTGAAATTTCTGCAATTTTGCCCTAAAATAAAAGAAATTTCTGCAATTTTTCCCCATAATAAAGGAAATTTCTGGAATTTTGCCTTAAAATAAGGGGAATTTTTGTTTTTTTGCCCCCAAATAAGAGAAATTTCTGCAATTTTGCCCTAAAATAAGGGGAAGTTCTGCTTTTTTGCCTCTAAATAAGTGGAATTTCTGTCTTTTTCTTCCAAAACAAAGGGAATTTCTGTCATTTTTGCCCCAAAATAAGAAAAATTTCTGACTTATTACCCTAAAATAAGTGAAATTTCTGCAATTTTGCCCCAATATAAGGGAAATTTCTGCCTTTTTGCCCCCAAATAAGGGGAATTTTAACCTTTTTACCTCAAAATAAGGGGAATTTCTGAATTTTGGCACAAATATTAGGAATTTCTGCCTTTTTGCCCCAAAATAAGGACAATTTCTGCCTTTTTTCCCTGATATAAGTGAAATTTCTTCAATTTTGCCCCAAAATAAGTAAAATTTCTGCAATTTTGCCCCAAAATAAGGGAAATTTCTGGAATTTTGCCCCAAAATAAGTGGAATTTCTGAGTTTTGCCACAAAATAATGGTAATTTCTGCTTTTTGCCCCACAATTAGGGAAATTTCTGCAATTTTGCCCAAAAAGAAGGGAAATTTCTGCCTTTTGCCCCAAAATATGAGGAATTTCTGCCTTTTTGTCTGAAAATAAGAAGAATGCATAACTTTTTGCAATAAAAATGGGAAATTTCTTCATTTTTGCTCCAAAATAAAAGGAATTTCTGCTTTTTTGCCTCTAAATAGGTGGAATTTCTGTCTTTTTCCCCCAAAACAAAGGGAATTTCTGTTTTTTTGGTCCAAAATTAAGGAAAATTTCCGACTTATAACCCTGAAATAAATGAAATTTCTGCAAATTTGCCCCAAAATAAGAAAAATTTCTGCCTTTGTTCCCCCAAATAAGGAGAATTTCAGCCTCTTTACCTCAAAATAAGGGAAATTTCTGCATTTTTGCAACAAAATATTAGGAATTTCTGCATTTTTGCCACAAAATGTTAGGAATTTCTGCCTTTTTGCCCCAAAATAAAAAAAAATTTCTGCCTTTTTTCCCTGAAATAAGTGAAATTTCTGCAATTTTGCCCCAAAATAAGTAAAATTTCTGCAATTTTGCCCCACAATAAGGGAAATTTCTGGTCTTTTGCCCCAAAATAAGTGGAATTTCTGAGTTTTGCCCCAAAATAAGGAGAATTTCTGCATTTTTGCCCAACAATTAGTGAAATTTCTGCAATTTTTCCCTAAAATAAGGGAAATTTCTGCAATTTTTCCTCATAATAAGGGAAATTTCTGCCATTTTGCCCCAAAATAAGGGAAATTTCTGGAATTTTGCCCCAAAATAAGTGGAATTTCTGAGTTTTGCCCCAAAATAAGGGGAATTTCTGCCTTTTGCCCCACAATTAGGGAAATTTCTGCAATTTTGCCCAAAAATAAGGGAAATTTCTGCCTTGTGCCCCAAAATATGGGGAATTTTTGCCTTTTTGTCTGAAAATAAGAAGAATGCATACCTTTTTGCCATAAAAATGGAAAATTTCTTCATTTTTGCTCCAAAATAAAAGGAATTTCTGCTTTTTTGCCTCTAAATAAGTGGAATTTCTGTCTTTTTCCCCCAAAACAAAGGGAATTTCTGTCTTTTTTGCTCCAAAATAAGGAAAATTTCTGACTTATAACCCTGAAATAAATGAAATTTCTGCAAATTTGCCCCAAAATAAGAAAAATTTCTGCCTTTGTGCCCCCAAATAAGGAGAATTTCAGCCTTTTTACCTCAAAATAAGGGAACTTTCTGCATTTTTGCAACAAAATATTAGGAATTTCTGCATTTTTGCCACAAAATATTAGGAATTTCTGCCTTTTTGCCCCAAAATAAGGAAAATTTCTGCCTTTTTTTCCCCTGAAATAAGTGAAATTTCTGCAAATTTGCCCCCCCAAAAAAGAAATTTCTGCCTTTTGCCCCATAATAAAAAGAATTTCAGCATTTTACCTCAAAATAAGGGAAATTTCTGATTTTTGCACCAAAATATGGAGAATTTCTGCCTTTTTGCCCCAAAATAAGGAAAATTTCTGCATTTTTTCCCTGAAATAAGTGAAATTTCTGCAATTTTGCCCCAAAATAAAGAAAATTTCTGAAATTTTGCCCCACAATTAGGGGAATTTCTGCCATTTTGCTCCAAAATACGGGGAATTTCTGCTATTTTGCCCGAAAATAAGGGGAATGCATACCTTTTTGCCCTAAAAAAGGGAAATTTCTTCATTTTTGCCCCAAATTAAGGGAAATTTCTGCCTTTTGCCTTGAAATATGTAAAATTTCTGCAATTTTGCCCTAAAATAAGGGAAATTTCTGCAATTTTTCCCCATAATAAGGGAAATTTCTGGAATTTTGCCACAAAATAAGGGGAATTTCTGTTTTTTTTCCCCCAAATAAGGGAAATTTCTGCAATTTTGCCCTAAAATAAGGGAAATTTCTGGTTTTTTGCCTTTAAATAAGTGGAATTTCTGTCTTTTTCCCCCAAAACAAAGGGAATTTCTGTCATTTTTGCCCCAAAATAATGAAAATTTCTGACTTATTACCCTGAAATAAGTGAAATTTCTGCAATTTTGTCCCAATATAAGGGAAATTTCTGCGTTTTTGCCCCCAAATAAGGGGAATTTCAGCCTTTTTACCTCAAAATAAGGGGATTTTCTGAATTTTGGCAGAAAATATTAGGAATTTCTTCCTTTTTGCCCCAAAATAAAAAAATTTCTGCCTTTTTTCCCTGAAATAAGTAAAATTTCTGCAATTTTGCCCCTAAATAAGTAAAATTTCTGCAATTTTGCCCCACAATAAGGGAAATTTCTGGAATTTTGCCCCAAAATAAGTGGAATTTCTGATTTTTGCCCCAAAATAAGGAGAATTTCTTCATTTTTGCCCTACAATTAGTGAAATTTCTGCAATTTTGCCCTAAAATAAGGGAAATTTCTGCAATTTTTCCCCATAATAAGGGAAATTTCTGCAATTTTGCTTCAAAATAAGGGGAATTTCTGTTTTGCCCCACAATAAAGAAAATTTCTGCAATTTTGCCCCAAAATAAGGGGAATTTCTGCCTTTTTGTCCAAAAATAAGAAGAATGCATACCTTTTTGCCATAAAAAAAGGAAATTTCTTCATTTTTACTCCAAAATAAAGGGACCTTTTGCCTTTTTGCCTCAAAATAAGTGGAATTTCTGTCTTTTTCCACCAAAACAAAGGGAATTTCTGTCTTTTTTGCCCCAAACTAAGGAAAATTTCTGACTTATTACCCTGAAATAAGTGAAATTTCTGAAAATTTGGCCCAAAATAATGGAAATTTCTGCCTTTTTGCCCACAAATAATGGGAATTTTAGCCTTTTTACCTCAAAATAAAAGAAATTTCTGCATTTTTGCACCAAAATATGGAGAATTTCTCCATTTTGCCCCAAAATAAGAAAAATTTCTGCCTTTTTCCCTGAAATAAGTAAAATTTCTGCAATTTTGCCCCAAACTAAGTGAAATTTCTGCAATTTTGCCCCAAAATAAAAAAAAAATTTCTGTAATTTTGCCCCAAAATAAGTGGAATTTCTGAGTTTTGCCCCAACATAAGAAGAATTTCTTCCTTTTTGCCCCACAAATTGTGAAATTTCTGCAATTTTGCCCTAAAATAAGGGAAATTTCTGCAATTTTTCCCCATAATAAGGGAAATTTCTGCAATTTTGCTTCAAAATAAGAGGAATTTCTGTTTTTTGCCCCACAATTAGGGAAATTTCTGCAATTTTGCCCTAAAATAAGGGGAATTTCTGCCTTTTGCCCCAAAATATGGGGAATTTCTGCCTTTTTGTTTGAAAATAAGAAGAATGCATACCTTTTTGCCATAAATAAGGGAAATTTCTTCATTTTTGCTCCAAAATAAGGGGAACTTTTGCCTTTTTGCCTCTAAATAAGTAGAATTTCTGTTTTTTTCCCCCAAAACAAAGAGAATTTCTGTCTTTTTTGCCCCAAAATAATGAAAATTTCTGACTTATTACCCCGAAATAAGTGAAATTTCTGCAAATTTGCCCCAAAAATGGGGAAATTTCTGCCTTTTGCCCAAAAATAAGGGGAATTTCAGCATTTTACCTCAAAATAAATGAAATTTCTGATTTTTGCACCAAAATATGGAGAATTTCTGCCTTTTTGCAACAAAAAAAATTTCTGCTTTTTTTCCTTGAAATAAGTGAAATTTCTGCAATTTTGCTCCAAAATACGGGAAATTTTTGCCTTTTTGCTTGAAAATAAGGGGAATGCATACCTTTTTGCCATAAAAAAAGGAAATTTCTTCATTTTTGCCCCAAATTAAGGGAATTTTCTGAAATTTTGCCCTGAAATATGTGAAATTTCTGCAATTTTAGCCCAAAATAAGGTGAATTTCTGTCTTTTTGCCCCAAAATAATGGGAATTTCTGCCTTTTTGCCCCAAAATAAGAAATATTTTTGCTTTTTTTCTCTGAAATAAGTGAAATTTCTGCAATTTTGCCCTAAAATAAAAGAAATTTCTGCAATTTCTCCCCATAATAAAGGAAATTTCTGGAATTTTGCCTTAAAATAAGGGGAATTTCTGTTTTTTTGCCCCCCAATAAGGGAAATTCCTGCAATTTTGTTCTAAAATAAGGGGAGTTTCTGCTTTTTTGCCTCTAAATAAGTGGAATTTCTGTCTTTTTCCCCAAAAACAAAGGGAATTTCTCTCATTTTTGCCCCAAAATAAGGAAAATTTCTGACTTATTACCCTGAAATAAGTGAAATTTCTGCAATTTTGCCCCAATATAAGGGAAATTTCTGCCTTTTTGCCCCCAAATAAGGGGAATTTCAGCCTTTTTACCTCAAAATAAGGGGAATTTCTGAATTTTGGAACAAAATTTTAGGAATTTCTGCCTTTTTGCCCCCAAAAAAGGACAATTTCTGCCTTTTTTCCCTGATATAAGTGAAATTTCTGCAATTTTGCCCCAAAATAAGTAAAATTTCTGCAATTTTGCCCCAAAATAAGGGAAATTTCTGGAAATTTGCCCCAAAATAAGTGGAATTTCTGAGTTTTGCCCCAAAATAAGGAGAATTTTTGCCTTTTTGCCCACAATTAGTGAAATTTCTGCAATTTTCCTCTAAAATAAGAGAAATTTCTGCAATTTTTACCCATAATAAGGGAAATTTCTGCAATTTTGCTTCAAAATAAGGGGAATTTCTTTTTTTTGCCCCACAATTAGGGAAATTTCTGCAATTTTGCTCCAAAATAAAAGGAATTTCTGCCTTTTGTCCTAAAATATGGGGAAATTCTGCCTTTTTGTCTGAAAATAAGAAGAATGCACACCTTTTTGCCATAGAAAAGGGAAATTTCTTCATTTTTGCTCCAAAATAAGGGGAACTTTTGCTTTTTGCTTCTAAAAAAGTGGAATTTCTGTGTTTTTCCCCCAAAACAAAGGGAATTTCTGTCTTTTTTTGCACCAAAATAAGGAAAATTTCTGACTTATTAACCTGAAATAAGTGAAATTTCTGCAAATTTGCCCCAAAATTAGGGAAATTTCTGCCTTTTTGCCCCCAAATATGGGGAATTTCAGCCTTTTTACCTCAAAATAAAGGAAATTTCTGCAACTTTGCAACAAAATATTAGGAATTTCTGCATTTTTGCCACAAAATATTAGGAATTTCTGCCTTTTTGCCCCATAATAAGGAAAATTTCTGCCTTTTTTTCCCTGAAATAAGTGAAATTTCTGCAATTATGCCCCAAAATAAGTGAAATTTCTGCAAATTTGCCCCAAAATAAGGGAAATTTCTGGAATTTTGCCCCAAAATAAGTGGAATTTCTGAGTTTTGCCCCAAAATAAGGAGAATTTCTGCCTTTTTGCCCCACAATTAGTGAAATTTCTGCAATTTTGCCCCAAAAAAAGGAAATTTCTGCCTTTTGCCCCAAAATAAGGGGAATTTCAGCATTTTACCTAAAAATAAGGGAAATTTCTGATTTTTGCACCAAAATATGGAGAATTTCTGCCTTTTTGCCACAAAATAAGAAAAATTTCTGCCTTTTTTCCCTGAAATAAGTGAAATTTCTGCAATTTTGCCCCAAAATAAGTGAAATATCTGCAATTTTGCCCCAAAATAAGGGAAATTTCTGGAATTTTGCCCCAAAATAAGTGGAATTTCTGAGTTTTGCCTCAAAATAAGGAGAATTTCTGCCTTTTTGCCCCACAATGAGTGAAATTTCTTCAATTTTGCCCTAAAATAAGGGCAATTTCTGCAATTTTTCCCCATAATAAGGGAAATTTCTGTAATTTTGCTTCAAAATAAGGGGAATTTCTGTTTTTTGCTTCACAATTAGGGATATTTCTGCAATTTTGCCCTAAAATAGGGGGAATTTCTGCCTTTTGCCCCAAAATATGGGGAATTTCTGCCTTTTTGTTTTAAAATAAGAAGAATGCATACCTTTTTGCCATAAAAAAGTGAAATTTCTTCATTTTTGCTTTTAAATAAGAGGAACTTTTGCCTTTTTGCCTCTAAATAAGTAGAATTTCTGTTTTTTTGCCCAAATCAAAGAGAATTTCTGTCTTTTTTGCCCCAAAATAAGTAAAATTTCTGACTTATTACACTGAAATAAGTGAAATTTCTGCAAAATTGCCCCAAAAAAGGGAAATTTCATCCTTTTGCCCAAAAATAAGGGGAATTTCAGCATTTTACCTCAAAATAATGGAAATTTCTGATTTTTGCACCAAAATATGGAGAATTTCTGCCTTTTGCACCAAAATAAGGAAAATTTCTGGCTTTTTTCCCTGAAATAAGTGAAATTTCTGCAATTTTGCTCCAAAATATAGGGAATTTCTGCCTTTTTGCCCGAAAATAAGGGGAATGCATAGCTTTTTGCTATAAAAAAGGGAAATTTCTTCATTTTTGCCCCAAATTAAGGGAAATTTCTGCCTTTTTGCCCTGAAATATGTGAAATTTCTTCAATTTTAGCCCAAAATAAGGTGAATTTCAGCTTTTTTTCCCCAAAATAATTGGAATTTCTGCCTTTTTGCCCCAAAATAAGAAAAATTTTTGCTTTCTTTCTCTGAAATAAGTGAAATTTCTGCAATTTTGCCCTAAAATAAAAGAAATTTCTGCAATTTTTCCCCATAATAAAGGAAATTTCTGGAATTTTGCCTTAAAATAAGGGGAATTTTTGTTTTTTTGCCTCTAAATAAGTGGAATTTCTGTCTTTTTCTTCCAAAACAAAGGGAATTTCTGTCATTTTTGCCCCAAAATAAGAAAAATTTCTGACTTATTACCCTAAAATAAGTGAAATTTCTGCAATTTTGCCCCAATATAAGGGAAATTTCTGCCTTTTTGCCCCTAAATAAGGGGAATTTTAACCTTTTTACCTCAAAATAAGGGGAATTTCTGAAGTTTGGCTCAAATATTAGGAATTTCTGCCTTTTTGCCCCAAAATAAGGACAATTTCTGCCTTTATTCCCTGATATAAGTGAAATTTCTGCAATTTTGCCCAAAATAAGTAAAATTTCTGCAATTTTGCCCCAAAATAAGGGAAATTTCTGAAATTTTGCCCCAAAATAAGTGGAATTTCTGAGTTTTGCCCCAAAATAAGGGGAATTTCTGCCTTTTGCCCCACAATTAGGGAAATTTCTGCAATTTTGCCCAAAAATAAGGGAAATTTCTGCCTTGTGCCCCAAAATATGGGGAATTTTTGCCTTTTTGTCTGAAAATAAGAAGAATGCATACCTTTTTGCCATAAAAATGGAAAATTTCTTCATTTATGCTCCAAAATAAAAGGAATTTCTGCTTTTTTGCCTCTAAATAAGTGGAATTTCTGTCTTTTTCCCCCAAAACAAAGGGAATTTCTGTCTTTTTTGCTCCAAAATAAGGAAAATTTCTGACTTATAACCCTGAAATAAATGAAATTTCTTCAAATTTGCCCCAAAATAAGAAAAATTTCTGCCTTTGTGCCCCCAAATAAGGAGAATTTCAGCCTTTTTACCTCAAAATAAGGGAACTTTCTGCATTTTTGCAACAAAATATTAGGAATTTCTGCATTTTTGCCACAAAATATTAGGAATTTCTGCCTTTTTGCCCCAAAATAAGGAAAATTTCTGCCTTTTTTTCCCCTGAAATAAGTGAAATTTCTGCAAATTTGCCCCCCCAAAAAAGAAATTTCTGCCTTTTGCCCCATAATAAAAAGAATTTCAGCATTTTACCTCAAAATAAGGGAAATTTCTGATTTTTGCACCAAAATATGGAGAATTTCTGCCTTTTTGCCCCAAAATAAGGAAAATTTCTGCATTTTTTCCCTGAAATAAGTGAAATTTCTGCAATTTTGCCCCAAAATAAAGAAAATTTCTGAAATTTTGCCCCACAATTAGGGGAATTTCTGCCATTTTGCTCCAAAATACGGGGAATTTCTGCTATTTTGCCCGAAAATAAGGGGAATGCATACCTTTTTGCCATAAAAAAGGGAAATTTCTTCATTTTTGCCCCAAATTAAGGGAAATTTCTGCCTTTTGCCTTGAAATATGTAAAATTTCTGCAATTTTGCCCTAAAATAAGGGAAATTTCTGCAATTTTTCCCCATAATAAGGGAAATTTCTGGAATTTTGCCACAAAATAAGGGGAATTTCTGTTTTTTTTCCCCCAAATAAGGAAAATTTCTGCAATTTTGCCCTAAAATAAGGGAAATTTCTGGTTTTTTGCCTTTAAATAAGTGGAATTTCTGTCTTTTTCCCCCAAAACAAAGGGAATTTCTGTCATTTTTGCCCCAAAATAATGAAAATTTCTGACTTATTACCCTGAAATAAGTGAAATTTCTGCAATTTTGTCCCAATATAAGGGAAATTTCTGCGTTTTTGCCCCCAAATAAGGGGAATTTCAGCCTTTTTACCTCAAAATAAGGGGATTTTCTGAATTTTGGCAGAAAATATTAGGAATTTCTTCCTTTTTGCCCCAAAATAAAAAAATTTCTGCCTTTTTTCCCTGAAATAAGTAAAATTTCTGCAATTTTGCCCCTAAATAAGTAAAATTTCTGCAATTTTGCCCCACAATAAGGGAAATTTCTGGAATTTTGCCCCAAAATAAGTGGAATTTCTGATTTTTGCCCCAAAATAAGGAGAATTTCTTCATTTTTGCCCTACAATTAGTGAAATTTCTGCAATTTTGCCCTAAAATAAGGGAAATTTCTGCAATTTTTCCCCATAATAAGGGAAATTTCTGCAATTTTGCTTCAAAATAAGGGGAATTTCTGTTTTGCCCCACAATAAAGAAAATTTCTGCAATTTTGCCCCAAAATAAGGGGATTTCTGCCTTTTTGTCCAAAAATAAGAAGAATGCATACCTTTTTGCCATAAAAAAAGGAAATTTCTTCATTTTTACTCCAAAATAAAGGGACCTTTTGCCTTTTTGCCTCAAAATAAGTGGAATTTCTGTCTTTTTCCACCAAAACAAAGGGAATTTCTGTCTTTTTTGCCCCAAACTAAGGAAAATTTCTGACTTATTACCCTGAAATAAGTGAAATTTCTGAAAATTTGGCCCAAAATAATGGAAATTTCTGCCTTTTTGCCCACAAATAATGGGAATTTTAGCCTTTTTACCTCAAAATAAAAGAAATTTCTGCATTTTTGCACCAAAATATGGAGAATTTCTCCATTTTGCCCCAAAATAAGAAAAATTTCTGCCTTTTTCCCTGAAATAAGTAAAATTTCTGCAATTTTGCCCCAAACTAAGTGAAATTTCTGCAATTTTGCCCCAAAATAAAAAAAAAATTTCTGTAATTTTGCCCCAAAATAAGTGGAATTTCTGAGTTTTGCCCCAACATAAGAAGAATTTCTTCCTTTTTGCCCCACAAATTGTGAAATTTCTGCAATTTTGCCCTAAAATAAGGGAAATTTCTGCAATTTTTCCCCATAATAAGGGAAATTTCTGCAATTTTGCTTCAAAATAAGAGGAATTTCTGTTTTTTGCCCCACAATTAGGGAAATTTCTGCAATTTTGCCCTAAAATAAGGGGAATTTCTGCCTTTTGCCCCAAAATATGGGGAATTTCTGCCTTTTTGTTTGAAAATAAGAAGAATGCATACCTTTTTGCCATAAATAAGGGAAATTTCTTCATTTTTGCTCCAAAATAAGGGGAACTTTTGCCTTTTTGCCTCTAAATAAGTAGAATTTCTGTTTTTTTCCCCCAAAACAAAGAGAATTTCTGTCTTTTTTGCCCCAAAATAATGAAAATTTCTGACTTATTACCCCGAAATAAGTGAAATTTCTGCAAATTTGCCCCAAAAATGGGGAAATTTCTGCCTTTTGCCCAAAAATAAGGGGAATTTCAGCATTTTACCTCAAAATAAATGAAATTTCTGATTTTTGCACCAAAATATGGAGAATTTCTGCCTTTTTGCAACAAAAAAAATTTCTGCTTTTTTTCCTTGAAATAAGTGAAATTTCTGCAATTTTGCTCCAAAATACGGGAAATTTTTGCCTTTTTGCTTGAAAATAAGGGGAATGCATACCTTTTTGCCATAAAAAAAGGAAATTTCTTCATTTTTGCCCCAAATTAAGGGAATTTTCTGAAATTTTGCCCTGAAATATGTGAAATTTCTGCAATTTTAGCCCAAAATAAGGTGAATTTCTGTCTTTTTGCCCCAAAATAATGGGAATTTCTGCCTTTTTGCCCCAAAATAAGAAATATTTTTGCTTTTTTTCTCTGAAATAAGTGAAATTTCTGCAATTTTGCCCTAAAATAAAAGAAATTTCTGCAATTTCTCCCCATAATAAAGGAAATTTCTGGAATTTTGCCTTAAAATAAGGGGAATTTCTGTTTTTTTGCCCCCCAATAAGGGAAATTCCTGCAATTTTGTTCTAAAATAAGGGGAGTTTCTGCTTTTTTGCCTCTAAATAAGTGGAATTTCTGTCTTTTTCCCCAAAAACAAAGGGAATTTCTCTCATTTTTGCCCCAAAATAAGGAAAATTTCTGACTTATTACCCTGAAATAAGTGAAATTTCTGCAATTTTGCCCCAATATAAGGGAAATTTCTGCCTTTTTGCCCCCAAATAAGGGGAATTTCAGCCTTTTTACCTCAAAATAAGGGGAATTTCTGAATTTTGGAACAAAATTTTAGGAATTTCTGCCTTTTTGCCCCCAAAAAAGGACAATTTCTGCCTTTTTTCCCTGATATAAGTGAAATTTCTGCAATTTTGCCCCAAAATAAGTAAAATTTCTGCAATTTTGCCCCAAAATAAGGGAAATTTCTGGAAATTTGCCCCAAAATAAGTGGAATTTCTGAGTTTTGCCCCAAAATAAGGAGAATTTTTGCCTTTTTGCCCACAATTAGTGAAATTTCTGCAATTTTCCTCTAAAATAAGAGAAATTTCTGCAATTTTTACCCATAATAAGGGAAATTTCTGCAATTTTGCTTCAAAATAAGGGGAATTTCTTTTTTTTGCCCCACAATTAGGGAAATTTCTGCAATTTTGCTCCAAAATAAAAGGAATTTCTGCCTTTTGTCCTAAAATATGGGGAAATTCTGCCTTTTTGTCTGAAAATAAGAAGAATGCACACCTTTTTGCCATAGAAAAGGGAAATTTCTTCATTTTTGCTCCAAAATAAGGGGAACTTTTGCTTTTTGCTTCTAAAAAAGTGGAATTTCTGTGTTTTTCCCCCAAAACAAAGGGAATTTCTGTCTTTTTTTGCACCAAAATAAGGAAAATTTCTGACTTATTAACCTGAAATAAGTGAAATTTCTGCAAATTTGCCCCAAAATTAGGGAAATTTCTGCCTTTTTGCCCCCAAATATGGGGAATTTCAGCCTTTTTACCTCAAAATAAAGGAAATTTCTGCAACTTTGCAACAAAATATTAGGAATTTCTGCATTTTTGCCACAAAATATTAGGAATTTCTGCCTTTTTGCCCCATAATAAGGAAAATTTCTGCCTTTTTTTCCCTGAAATAAGTGAAATTTCTGCAATTATGCCCCAAAATAAGTGAAATTTCTGCAAATTTGCCCCAAAATAAGGGAAATTTCTGGAATTTTGCCCCAAAATAAGTGGAATTTCTGAGTTTTGCCCCAAAATAAGGAGAATTTCTGCCTTTTTGCCCCACAATTAGTGAAATTTCTGCAATTTTGCCCCAAAAAAAGGAAATTTCTGCCTTTTGCCCCAAAATAAGGGGAATTTCAGCATTTTACCTAAAAATAAGGGAAATTTCTGATTTTTGCACCAAAATATGGAGAATTTCTGCCTTTTTGCCACAAAATAAGAAAAATTTCTGCCTTTTTTCCCTGAAATAAGTGAAATTTCTGCAATTTTGCCCCAAAATAAGTGAAATATCTGCAATTTTGCCCCAAAATAAGGGAAATTTCTGGAATTTTGCCCCAAAATAAGTGGAATTTCTGAGTTTTGCCTCAAAATAAGGAGAATTTCTGCCTTTTTGCCCCACAATGAGTGAAATTTCTTCAATTTTGCCCTAAAATAAGGGCAATTTCTGCAATTTTTCCCCATAATAAGGGAAATTTCTGTAATTTTGCTTCAAAATAAGGGGAATTTCTGTTTTTTGCTTCACAATTAGGGATATTTCTGCAATTTTGCCCTAAAATAGGGGGAATTTCTGCCTTTTGCCCCAAAATATGGGGAATTTCTGCCTTTTTGTTTTAAAATAAGAAGAATGCATACCTTTTTGCCATAAAAAAGTGAAATTTCTTCATTTTTGCTTTTAAATAAGAGGAACTTTTGCCTTTTTGCCTCTAAATAAGTAGAATTTCTGTTTTTTTGCCCAAATCAAAGAGAATTTCTGTCTTTTTTGCCCCAAAATAAGTAAAATTTCTGACTTATTACACTGAAATAAGTGAAATTTCTGCAAAATTGCCCCAAAAAAGGGAAATTTCATCCTTTTGCCCAAAAATAAGGGGAATTTCAGCATTTTACCTCAAAATAATGGAAATTTCTGATTTTTGCACCAAAATATGGAGAATTTCTGCCTTTTGCACCAAAATAAGGAAAATTTCTGGCTTTTTTCCCTGAAATAAGTGAAATTTCTGCAATTTTGCTCCAAAATATAGGGAATTTCTGCCTTTTTGCCCGAAAATAAGGGGAATGCATAGCTTTTTGCTATAAAAAAGGGAAATTTCTTCATTTTTGCCCCAAATTAAGGGAAATTTCTGCCTTTTTGCCCTGAAATATGTGAAATTTCTTCAATTTTAGCCCAAAATAAGGTGAATTTCAGCTTTTTTTCCCCAAAATAATTGGAATTTCTGCCTTTTTGCCCCAAAATAAGAAAAATTTTTGCTTTCTTTCTCTGAAATAAGTGAAATTTCTGCAATTTTGCCCTAAAATAAAAGAAATTTCTGCAATTTTTCCCCATAATAAAGGAAATTTCTGGAATTTTGCCTTAAAATAAGGGGAATTTTTGTTTTTTTGCCTCTAAATAAGTGGAATTTCTGTCTTTTTCTTCCAAAACAAAGGGAATTTCTGTCATTTTTGCCCCAAAATAAGAAAAATTTCTGACTTATTACCCTAAAATAAGTGAAATTTCTGCAATTTTGCCCCAATATAAGGGAAATTTCTGCCTTTTTGCCCCTAAATAAGGGGAATTTTAACCTTTTTACCTCAAAATAAGGGGAATTTCTGAAGTTTGGCTCAAATATTAGGAATTTCTGCCTTTTTGCCCCAAAATAAGGACAATTTCTGCCTTTATTCCCTGATATAAGTGAAATTTCTGCAATTTTG
This sequence comes from Micromys minutus, assembly GCF_963924665.1. Taxonomy (NCBI): domain Eukaryota; kingdom Metazoa; phylum Chordata; class Mammalia; order Rodentia; family Muridae; genus Micromys; species Micromys minutus. The sequence goes on from NW_027667443.1 coordinate 130,025, forward strand.
CCCAAAATAAGTAAAATTTCTGCAATTTTGCCCCAAAATAAGGGAAATTTCTGGAATTTTGCCCCAAAATAAGTGGAATTTCTGAGTTTTGCCCCAAAATAAGGGTAATTTCTACTTTTTGCCCCACAATTAGGGAAATTTCTGCAATTTTGCCCAAAAAGAAGGGAAATTTCTGACTTTTGCCCCAAAACATGGGGAATTTCTGCCTTTTTGTCTGAAAATAAGAAGAATGCATAACTTTTTGCAATAAAAATGGGAAATTTCTTCATTTTTGCTCCAAAATAAAAGGAATTTCTGCTTTTTTGCCTCTAAATAAGTGGAATTTCTGTCTTTTTCCCCCAAAACAAAGGGAATTTCTGTTTTTTTAGTCCAAAATAAGGAAAATTTCTGACTTATAACCCTGAAATAAATGAAATTTCTGCAAATTTGCCCCAAAATAAGAAAAATTTCTGCCTTTGTGCCCCCAAATAAGGAGAATTTCAGCCTTTTTACCTCAAAATAAGGGAAATTTCTGCATTTTTGCAACAAAATATTAGGAATTTCTGCATTTTTGCCACAAAATGTTAGTAATTTCTGCCTTTTTGCCCCAAAATAAGGAAAATTTCTGCCTTTTTTTCCCTGAAATAAGTGAAATTTCTGCAAATTTGCCCCAAATAAAGGGAAATTTCTGCCTTTTGCCTCAAAATAAGAAGAATTTCAGCATTTTACCTCAAAATAAGGAAAATTTCTGATTTTTGCACCAAAATATGGAGAATTTCTGCATTTTTGCCCCAAAATTAAGAAAATTTCTGCGTTTTTTCCCTGAAATAAGTGAAATTTTTGCAATTTTGCCCTAAAATAAGTGAAATTTCTGCAATTTTGCCCCAAAATAAGGAAAATTTCTGAAATTTTGCCCCACAATTAGGGGAACTTCTGCAATTTTGCTCCAAAATACAGGGAATTTCTGCTATTTTGCCCGAAAATAAGGGGAATGCATACCTTTTTGCCATAAAAAAGGAAATTTCTTCATTTTTGCCCCAAATTAAGGGAAATTTCTGAATTTTTGCCCTGAAATATGTAAAATTTCTGCAATTTTAGCCCAAAATAAGGTGAATTTCTGCCTTTTTGCCCCAAAATAATGGGAATTTCTGCCTTTTTGCTCCAAAATAAGAAAAAATTTTTGAATTTTTTCTCTGAAATAAGTGAAATTTCTGCAATTTTGCCCTAAAATAAGGGAAATTTCTGAAATTTTTCCCCATAATAAGAGAAATTTCTGGAATTTTGCCACAAAATAAGGGGAATTTCTGTTTTTTTGCCCCCAAATAAGGGAAATTTCTGCAATTTTGCCCTAAAATAAAAGGAATTTCTGGTTTTTTGCCTCTAAATAAGTGGAATTTCTGTCTTTTTCCCCCAAAACAAAGGGAATTTCTGTCATTTTTGCCCCAAAATAATGAAAATTTCTGACTTATTACCCTGAAATAAGTGAAATTTCTGCAATTTTGTCCCAATATAAGGGAAATTTCTGCGTTTTTGCCCCCAAATAAGGGGAATTTCAGCCTTTTTACCTCAAAATAAGGGGATTTTCTGAATTTTGGCACAACATATTAGGAATTTCTGCCTTTTTGCCCCAAAATAAAAAAAAATTTCTGCCTTTTTTCCCTGAAATAAGTGAAATTTCTGCAATTTTGCCCCAAAATAAGTAAAATTTCTGCAATTTTGCCCCACAATAAGGGAAATTTCTGGTTTTTTGCCCCAAAATAAGTGGAATTTCTGAGTTTTGCCCCAAAATAAGGCGAATTTCTGCATTTTTGCCCAACAATTAGTGAAATTTCTGCAATTTTTCCCTAAAATAAGGGAAATTTCTGCAATTTTTCCTCATAATAAGGGAAATTTCTGCCCTTTTGCCCCAAAATAAGGGAAATTTCTGGAATTTTGCCCCAAAATAAGTGGAATTTCTGAGTTTTTCCCCAAAATAAGGGGAATTTCTGCCTTTTGCCCCACAATTAGGGAAATTTCTGCAATTTTGCCCAAAAATAAGGGAAATTTCTGCCTTGTGCCTCAAAATATGGGGAATTTTTGCCTTTTTGTCTGAAAATATAAGAATGCATACCTTTTTGCCATAAAAATGGAAAATTTCTTCATTTTTGCTCCAAAATAAAAGGAATTTCTGCTTTTTTGCCTCTAAATAAGTGGGATTTCTGTCTTTTTCCCCCAAAACAAAGAGAATTTCTGTCTTTTTTGCTCCAAAATAAGGAAAATTTCTGACTTATAACCCTGAAATAAATGAAATTTCTGCAAATTTGCCCCAAAATAAGAAAAATTTCTGCCTTTGTGCCCCCAAATATGGAGAATTTCAGCCTTTTTACCTCAAAATTAGGGAAATTTCTGCATTTTTGCAACAAAATATTAGGAATTTCTGCATTTTTGCCACAAAATATTAGGAATTTCTGCCTTTTTGCCCCAAAATAAGGAAAATTTCTGCCTTTTTTTTCCCTGAAATAAGTGAAATTTCTGCAAATTTGCCCCCCAAAAAAAGAAATTTCTGCCTTTTGCCCCAAAATAAAAAGAATTTCAGCATTTTACCTCAAAATAAGGGAAATTTCTGATTTTTGCACCAAAATATGGAGAATTTCTGCCTTTTTGCCCCAAAATAAGGAAAATTTCTGCATTTTTTCCCTGAAATAAGTGAAATTTCTGCAATTTTGCCCCAAAATAAAGAAAATTTCTGAAATTTTGCCCCACAATTAGGGGAATTTCTGCCATTTTGCTCCAAAATACGGGGAATTTCTGCTATTTTGCCCGAAAATAAGGGGAATGCATACCTTTTTGCCATAAAAAAGGGAAATTTCTTCATTTTTGCCCCAAATTAAGGGAAATTTCTGCCTTTTGCCTTGAAATATGTAAAATTTCTGCAATTTTGCCCTAAAATAAGGGAAATTTCTGCAATTTTTCCCCATAATAAGGGAAATTTCTGGAATTTTGCCACAAAATAAGGGGAATTTCTGTTTTTTTTCCCCCAAATAAGGGAAATTTCTGCAATTTTGCCCTAAAATAAGGGAAATTTCTGGTTTTTTGCCTTTAAATAAGTGGAATTTCTGTCTTTTTCCCCCAAAACAAAGGGAATTTCTGTCATTTTTGCCCCAAAATAATGAAAATTTCTGACTTATTACCCTGAAATAAGTGAAATTTCTGCAATTTTGTCCCAATATAAGGGAAATTTCTGCGTTTTTGCCCCCAAATAAGGGGAATTTCAGCCTTTTTACCTCAAAATAAGGGGAATTTCTGAATTTTGGCAGAAAATATTAGGAATTTCTTCCTTTTTGCCCCAAAATAAAAAAATTTCTGCCTTTTTTCCCTGAAATAAGTAAAATTTCTGCAATTTTGCCCCTAAATAAGTAAAATTTCTGCAATTTTGCCCCACAATAAGGGAAATTTCTGGAATTTTGCCCCAAAATAAGTGGAATTTCTGATTTTTGCCCCAAAATAAGGAGAATTTCTGCATTTTTGCCCTACAATTAGTGAAATTTCTGCAATTTTGCCCTAAAATAAAGGAAATTTCTGCAATTTTTCCCCATAATAAGGGAAATTTCTGCAATTTTGCTTCAAAATAAGGGGAATTTCTGTTTTTTGCCCCACAATAAAGAAAATTTCTGCAATTTTGCCCCAAAATAAGGGGAATTTCTGCCTTTTTGTCCAAAAATAAGAAGAATGCATACCTTTTTGCCATAAAAAAAGGAAATTTCTTCATTTTTACTCCAAAATAAAGGGACCTTTTGCCTTTTTGCCTCAAAATAAGTGGAATTTCTGTCTTTTTCCACCAAAACAAAGGGAATTTCTGTCTTTTTTGCCCCAAACTAAGGAAAATTTCTGACTTATTACCCTGAAATAAGTGAAATTTCTGCAAATTTGGCCCAAAATAATGGAAACTTCTGCCTTTTTGCCCACAAATAATGGGAATTTTAGCCTTTTTACCTCAAAATATAAGAAATTTCTGCATTTTTGCACCAAAATATGGAGAATTTCTGCATTTTGCCCCAAAATAAGAAAAATTTCTGCCTTTTTTCCCTGAAATAAGTGAAATTTCTGCAATTTTGCCCCAGACTAAGTGAAATTTCTGCAATTTTGCCCCAAAATAAAAAAAAAATTTCTGTAATTTTGCCCCAAAATAAGTGGAATTTCTGAGTTTTGCCCCAACATAAGAAGAATTTCTTCCTTTTTGCCCCACAAATTGTGAAATTTCTGCAATTTTGTCCCAATATAAGGGAAATTTCTGCGTTTTTGCCCCCAAATAAGGGGAATTTCAGCCTTTTTACCTCAAAATAAGGGGAATTTCTGAATTTTGGCAGAAAATATTAGGAATTTCTTCCTTTTTGCCCCAAAATAAAAAAATTTCTGCCTTTTTTCCCTGAAATAAGTAAAATTTCTGCAATTTTGCCCCTAAATAAATAAAATTTCTGCAATTTTGCCCCACAATAAGGGAAATTTCTGGAATTTTGCCCCAAAATAAGTGGAATTTCTGATTTTTGCCCCAAAATAAGGAGAATTTCTGCATTTTTGCCCTACAATTAGTGAAATTTCTGCAATTTTGCTCTAAAATAAAGGAAATTTCTGCAATTTTTCCCCATAATAAGGGAAATTTCTGCAATTTTGCTTCAAAATAAGGGGAATTTCTGTTTTTTGCCCCACAATAAAGAAAATTTCTGCAATTTTGCCCCAAAATAAGGGGAATTTCTGCCTTTTTGTCCAAAAATAAGAAGAATGCATACCTTTTTGCCATAAAAAAAGGAAATTTCTTCATTTTTACTCCAAAATAAAGGGACCTTTTGCCTTTTTGCCTCAAAATAAGTGGAATTTCTGTCTTTTTCCACCAAAACAAAGGGAATTTCTGTCTTTTTTGCCCCAAACTAAGGAAAATTTCTGACTTATTACCCTGAAATAAGTGAAATTTCTGCAAATTTGGCCCAAAATAATGGAAACTTCTGCCTTTTTGCCCACAAATAATGGGAATTTTAGCCTTTTTACCTCAAAATAAAAGAAATTTCTGCATTTTTGCACCAAAATATGGAGAATTTCTGCATTTTGCCCCAAAATAAGAAAAATTTCTGCCTTTTTTCCCTGAAATAAGTGAAATTTCTGCAATTTTGCCCCAGACTAAGTGAAATTTCTGCAATTTTGCCCCAAAATAAAAAAAAATTTCTGTAATTTTGCCCCAAAATAAGTGGAATTTCTGAGTTTTGCCCCAACATAAGAAGAATTTCTTCCTTTTTGCCCCACAAATTGTGAAATTTCTGCAATTTTGCCCTAAAATAAGGGAAATTTCTGCAATTTTTCTCCATAATAAGGGAAATTTCTGCAATTTTGCTTCAAAATAAGAGGAATTTCTGGTTTTTGCCCCACAATTAGGGAAATTTCTGCAATTTTGCCCTAAAATAAGGGGAATTTCTGCCTTTTGCCCCAAAATATGGGGAATTTCTGCCTTTTTGTTTGAAAATAAGAAGAATGCATACCTTTTTGCCATAAATAAGGGAAATTTCTTCATTTTTGCTCCAAAATAAGGGGAAATTTTGCCTTTTTGCCTCTAAATAAGTAGAATTTCTGTTTTTTTCCCCCAAAACAAAGAGAATTTCTGTCTTTTTTGCCCCAAAATAATGAAAATTTCTGACTTATTACCCTGAAATAAGTGAAATTTCTGCAAATTTGCCCCAAAAATAGGTAAATTTCTGCCTTTTGCCCAAAAATAAGGGGAATTTCAGCATTTTACCTCAAAATAAATGAAATTTCTGATTTTTGCACCAAAATATGGAGAATTTCTGCCTTTTTGCAACAAAAAAAAAATTTCTGCTTTTTTTCCCTGAAATAAGTGAAATTTCTGCAATTTTGCTCCAAAATACGGGAAATTTTTGCCTTTTTGCTTGAAAATAAGGGGAATGCATACCTTTTTGCCATAAAAAAGGGAAATTTCTTCATTTTTGCCCCAAATTAAGGGAATTTTCTGAATTTTTGCCCTGAAATATGTGAAATTTCTGCAATTTTAGCCCAAAATAAGGTGAATTTCTGTGTTTTTTCCCCAAAATAATGGGAATTTCTGCCTTTTTGCCCCAAAATAAGAAATATTTTTGCTTTTTTTCTCTGAAATAAGTGAAATTTCTGCAATTTTGCCCTAAAATAAAAGAAATTTCTGCAATTTCTCCCCATAATAAAGGAAATTTCTGGAATTTTGCCTTAAAATAAGGGGAATTTCTGTTTTTTTGCCCCCCAATAAGGGAAATTCCTGCAATTTTGTTCTAAAATAAGGGGAGTTTCTGCTTTTTTGCCTCTAAATAAGTGGAATTTCTGTCTTTTTCCCCAAAAACAAAGGGAATTTCTCTCATTTTTGCCCCAAAATAAGGAAAATTTCTGACTTATTACCCTGAAATAAGTGAAATTTCTGCAATTTTGCCCCAATATAAGGGAAATTTCTGCCTTTTTGCCCCCAAATAAGGGGAATTTCAGCCTTTTTACCTCAAAATAAGGGGAATTTCTGAATTTTGGAACAAAATTTTAGGAATTTCTGCCTTTTTGCCCCCAAAAAAGGACAATTTCTGCCTTTTTTCCCTGATATAAGTGAAATTTCTGCAATTTTGCCCCAAAATAAGTAAAATTTCTGCAATTTTGCCCCAAAATAAGGGAAATTTCTGGAATTTTGCCCCAAAATAAGTGGAATTTCTGAGTTTTGCCACAAAATAAGGAGAATTTTTGCCTTTTTGCCCACAATTAGTGAAATTTCTGCAATTTTCCTCTAAAATAAGAGAAATTTCTGCAATTTTTCCCCATAATAAGGGAAATTTCTGCAATTTTGCTTCAAAATAAGGGGAATTTCTGTTTTTTGCCCCACAATTAGGGAAATTTCTGCAATTTTGCTCCAAAATAAAAGGAATTTCTGCCTTTTGTCCTAAAATATGGGGAAATTCTGCCTTTTTGTCTGAAAATAAGAAGAATGCACACCTTTTTGCCATAGAAAAGGGAAATTTCTTCATTTTTGCTCCAAAATAAGGGGAACTTTTGCTTTTTGCTTCTAAAAAAGTGGAATTTCTGTGTTTTTCCCCCAACACAAAGGGAATTTCTGTCTTTTTTTGCACCAAAATAAGGAAAATTTCTGACTTATTACCCTGAAATAAGTGAAATTTCTGCAAATTTGCCCCAAAATTAGGGAAATTTCTGCCTTTTTGCCCCCAAATATGGGGAATTTCAGCCTTTTTACCTCAAAATAAAGGAAATTTCTGCAACTTTGCAACAAAATATTAGGAATTTCTGCATTTTTGCCACAAAATATTAGGAATTTCTGCCTTTTTGCCCCATAATAAGGAAAATTTCTGCCTTTTTTCCCTGAAATAAGTGAAATTTCTGCAATTATGCCCCAAAATAAGTGAAATTTCTGCAAATTTGCCCCAAAATAAGGGAAATTTCTGGAATTTTGCCCCAAAATAAGTGGAATTTCTGAGTTTTGCCCCAAAATAAGGAGAATTTCTGCCTTTTTGCCCCACAATTAGTGAAATTTCTGCAATTTTGCCCCAAAAAAAGGAAATTTCTGCCTTTTGCCCCAAAATAAGGGGAATTTCAGCATTTTACCTAAAAATAAGGGAAATTTCTGATTTTTGCACCAAAATATGGAGAATTTCTGCCTTTTTGCCACAAAATAAGAAAAATTTCTGCCTTTTTTCCCTGAAATAAGTGAAATTTCTGCAATTTTGCCCCAAAATAAGTGAAATATCTGCAATTTTGCCCCAAAATAAGGGAAATTTCTGGAATTTTGCCCCAAAATAAGTGGAATTTCTGAGTTTTGCCTCAAAATAAGGAGAATTTCTGCCTTTTTGCCCCACAATGAGTGAAATTTCTTCAATTTTGCCCTAAAATAAGGGCAATTTCTGCAACTTTTCCCCATAATAAGGGAAATTTCTGTAATTTTGCTTCAAAATAAGGGGAATTTCTGTTTTTGCTTCACAATTAGGGATATTTCTGCAATTTTGCCCCAAAATAAGGGGAATTTCTGCCTTTTGCCCCAAACTATGGGGAATTTCTGCCTTTTTGTTTTAAAATAAGAAGAATGCATACCTTTTTGCCATAAAAAAGTGAAATTTCTTCATTTTTGCTTCTAAATAAGAGGAACTTTTGCCTTTTTGCCTCTAAATAAGTAGAATTTCTGTTTTTTCGCCCAAATCAAAGAGAATTTCTGTCATTTTTGCCCCAAAATAAGTAAAATTTCTGACTTATTACACTGAAATAAGTGAAATATCTGCAAATTTGCCCCAAAAAAGGGAAATTTCATCCTTTTGCCCAAAAATAAGGGGAATTTCAGCATTTTACCTCAAAATAATGGAAATTTCTGATTTTTGCACCAAAATATGGAGAATTTCTGCCTTTTGCACCAAAATAAGGAAAATTTCTGGCTTTTTTCCCTGAAATAAGTGAAATTTCTGCAATTTTGCTCCAAAATATAGGGAATTTCTGCCTTTTTGCCCGAAAATAACGGGAATGCATAGCTTTTGGCTATAAAAAAGGGAAATTTCTTCCTTTTTGCCCCAAATTAAGGGAAATTTCTGCCTTTTTGCCCTGAAATATGTGAAATTTCTTCAATTTTAGCCCAAAATAAGGTGAATTTCAGCTTTTTTCCCCAAAATAATTGGAATTTCTGCCTTTTTGCCCCAAAATAAGAAAAATTTTTGCTTTCTTTCTCTGAAATAAGTGAAATTTCTGCAATTTTGCCCTAAAATAAAAGAAATTTCTGCAATTTTCCCCCATAATAAAGGAAATTTCTGGAATTTTGCCTTAAAATAAGGGGAATTTTTGTTTTTTTTGCCTCTAAATAAGTGGAATTTCTGTCTTTTTCTTCCAAAACAAAGGGAATTTCTGTCATTTTTGCCCCAAAATAAGAAAAATTTCTGACTTATTACCCTAAAATAAGTGAAATTTCTGCAATTTTGCCCCAATATAAGGGAAATTTCTGCCTTTTTGCCCCCAAATAAGGGGAATTTTAACCTTTTTACCTCAAAATAAGGGGAATTTCTGAATTTTGGCACAAATATTAGGAATTTCTGCTTTTTTGCTACAAAATAAGGACAATTTCTGCCTTTTTTCCCTGATATAAGTGAAATTTCTGCAATTTTGCCCAAAATAAGTAAAATTTCTGCAATTTTGCCCCAAAATAAGGGAAATTTCTGGAATTTTGCCCCAAAATAAGTGGAATTTCTGAGTTTTGCCCCAAAATAAGGGTAATTTCTACTTTTTGCCCCACAGTTAGGGAAATTTCTGCAATTTTGCCCAAAAAGAAGGGAAATTTCTGCCTTTTGCCCCAAAATATGGGGAATTTCTGCCTTTTTGTCTGAAAATAAGAAGAATGCATAACTTTTTGCAATAAAAATGGGAAATTTCTTCATTTTTGCTCCAAAATAAAAGGAATTTCTGCTTTTTTGCCTCTAAATAAGTGGAATTTCTGTCTTTTTCCCCCAAAACAAAGGGAATTTCTGTTTTTTTAGTCCAAAATAAGGAAAATTTCTGACTTATAACCCTGAAATAAATGAAATTTCTGCAAATTTGCCCCAAAATAAGAAAAATTTCTGCCTTTGTGCCCCCACATAAGGAGAATTTCAGCCTTTTTACCTCAAAATAAGGGAAATTTCTGCATTTTTGCAACAAAATATTAGGAATTTCTGCATTTATGCCACAAAATGTTAGGAATTTCTGCCTTTTTGCCCCAAAATAAGGAAAATTTCTGCCTTTTTTTCCCTGAAATAAGTGAAATTTCTGCAAATTTGCCCCAAATAAAGGGAAATTTCTGCCTTTTGCCCCAAAATAAGAAGAATTTCAGCATTTTACCTCAAAATAAGGAAAATTTCTGATTTTTGCAACAAAATATGGAGAATTTCTGCATTTTTGCCCCAAAATTAAGAAAATTTCTGCATTTTTTCCCTGAAATAAGTGAAATTTTTGCAATTTTGCCCTAAATATGTGAAATTTCTGCAATTTTGCCCCAAAATAAGGAAAATTTCTGAAATTTTGCCCCACAATTAGGGGAATTTCTGCAATTTTGCTCCAAAATACAGGGAATTTCTGCTATTTTGCCCGAAAATAAGGGGAATGCATACCTTTTTGCCATAAAAAGGGAAATTTCTTCATTTTTGCCCCAAATTAAGGGAAATTTCTGAATTTTTGCCCTGAAATATGTAAAATTTCTGCAATTTTAGCCCAAAATAAGGTGAATTTCTGCCTTTTTGCCCCAAAATAATGGGAATTTCTGCCTTTTTGCTCCAAAATAAGAAAAAATTTTTGAATTTTTTCTCTGAAATAAGTGAAATTTCTGCAATTTTGCCCTAAAATAAGGGAAATTTCTGAAATTTTTCCCCATAATAAGGGAAATTTCTGGAATTTTGCCACAAAATAAGGGGAATTTCTGTTTTTTTGCCCCAAAATAAGGGAAATTTCTGCAATTTTGCCCTAAAATAAAAGGAATTTCTGGTTTTTTTCCTCTAAATAAGTGGAATTTCTGTCTTTTTCCCCCAAAACAAAGGGAATTTCTTTCATTTTTGCCCCAAAATAATGAAAATTTCTGACTTATTACCCTGAAATAAGTGAAATTTCTGCAATTTTGTCCCAATATAAGGGAAATTTCTGCATTTTTGCCCCCAAATAAGGGGAATTTCAGCCTTTTTACCTCAAAATAAGGGGATTTTCTGAATTTTGGCACAACGTATTAGGAATTTCTGCCTTTTTGCCCCAAAATAAAAAAAATTTCTGCCTTTTTTCCCTGAAATAAGTGAAATTTCTGCAATTTTGCTCCAAAATAAGTAAAATTTCTGCAATTTTGCCCCACAATAAGGGAAATTTCTGGTTTTTGCCCCAAAATAAGTGGAATTTCTGAGTTTTGCCCCAAAATAAGGAGAATTTCTGCATTTTTGCCCAACAATTAGTGAAATTTCTGCAATTTTGCCCTAATATAATGGAAATTTCTGCAATTTTTCCCCATAATAATGGAAATTTCTGCAATTTTGCTTCAAAATAAGGGGAATTTCTGTTTTTTGCCCCACAATTAGGGAAATTTCTGCAATTTTGCCTCAAAATAAGGGGAATTTCTGACTTTTGCCCCAAAATATGGGGAATTTCTGCCTTTTTGTCCGAAAATAAGAAGAATGCATACCTTTTGCCGTAAAAAAAGGAAATTTCTTCATTTTTACTCCAAAATAAAGGTACCTTTTGCCTTTTTGCCTCAAAATAAGTGGAATTTCTGTCTTTTTCCACAAAAACAAAGGGAATTCCTGTCTTTTTTGCCCCAGATTAAGGAAAATTTCTGACTTATTACCCTGAAATAAGTGAAATTTCTGCAAATTTAGCCCAAAATAAGGGAAATTTCTGCCTTTTTGCCCACAAATATAGGGAAAGTTAGCCTTTTTACCTCAAAATAAGGGAAATTTCTTCATTTTTGCTCCAAAATAAGGGGAACTTTTGCCTTTTTGCCTCTAAATAAGTAGAATTTCTGTTTTTTTCCCCCAAAACAAATAGAATTTCTGTCTTTTTTGTGCCAAAATAAGAAAAATTTCTGACTTATTACCCTGAAATAAGTGAAATATCTGCAAATTTGCCCCAAAAATAGTGAAATTTCTGCCTTTTGCCCAAAAATAAGGGGAATTTAAGCATTTTACCTCAAAATAAATGAAATTTCTGATTTTTGCACCAAAATATGGAGAATTTCTGCCTTTTTGCACCAAAATAAGAAAAATTTCTGCTTTTTTTCCCTGAAATAAGTGAAATTTCTGTAATTTTGCCCCAAAATAAGAAGAATTTCTGCCTTTTTGCCCCACAATTAGGGGAATTTCTGCAATTTTGCTCCAAAATACGGGGAATTTCTGCCTTTTTGCTATAAAATAAGGGAAATGCATACCTTTTTGCCATAAAAAAGGGAAATTTCTTCATTTTTGCCCAAAATTAAGGGAATTTTCTGCCTTTTTGCCCTTAAATATGTGAAATTTCTGCAATTTTAGCCCAAAATAAGGTGAATTTCTGCCTTTTTGCCCCAAAATAATGGGAATTTCTGCCTTTTTGCCACAAAATAAAAAATATTTTTGCTTTTTTTCTATGAAATAAGTGAAATTTCTGCAATTTTGCCCTAAAATAAAAGAAATTTTTGCAATTTCTCCCCATAATAAAGGAAATTTCTGGAATTTTGCCTTAAAATAAAAGGAATTTCTGTTTTTTTGCCCCCCAATAAGGAAAATTTCTGCAATTTTGTTCTAAAATAAGGGGAATTTCTGCTTTTTTGCCTCTAAATAAGTGGAATTTTTGTCTTTTTCCCCAAAAACAAAGGGAATTTCTGTCATTTTTGCCCCAAAATAAGGAAAATTTCTGACTTATTACCCTGAAATAAGTGAAATTTCTGCAATTTTGCCCCAATATAAGCAAATTTCTGCCTTTTTGCCCCCAAATAAGGGGAATTTCAGCCTTTTTACCTCAAAATAAGGGAAATTTCTGCATTTTGGCAAAAAATATTAGGAATTTCTGCCTTTTTTCCCTAAAATAAGTGAAATTTCTGAAATTTTGCCCCAAAATAAGTAAAATTTCTGCAATTTTGCCCCAAAATAAGGAGAATTTCTGGAATTTTGCCCCAAAATAGGTGGAATTTCTGAGTTTTGCCCCAAAAAAGGAGAATTTTTGCCTTTTTGCCCACAGTTAGTGAAATTTCTGCAGTTTTCCCCTAAAATAAGAGAAAATTCTGCAATTTTGCTTCAAAATAAGAGGAATTTCTGTTTTTTGCCCCACAATTAGGGAAATTTCTGCAATTTTGCTCCAAAATAAAAGAAATTTCTGCCTTTTGTCCTAAAATATGGGGAATTTCTTCCTTTTTGTCTGAAAATAGGAAGAATGCATACCTTTTTGCCATAAAAAAAGGAAATTTCTTCATTTTTGCTCCAAAATAAGGGGAACTTTTGCCTTTTTGCCTCTAAATAAGTAGAATTTCTGTTTTTTTCCCCCAAAACAAAGAGAATTTCTGTCTTTTTTGCCCCAAAATAATGAAAATTTCTGACTTATTACCCTGAAATAAGTGAAATTTCTGCAAATTTGCCCCAAAAATAGGGAAATTTCTGCCTTTTGCCCAAAAATAAGGGGAATTTCAGCTTTTTACCTCAAAATAAATGAAATTTCTGATTTTTGCACAAAAATATGGAGAATTTCTGCCTTTTTGCAACAAAAAAAATTTCTGCTTTTTTTCCCTGAAATAAGTGAAATTTCTGCAATTTTGCTCCAAAATACGGGAAATTTCTGCCTTTTTGCTTGAAAATAAGGGGAATGCATAACTTTTTGCCATAAAAAAGTGAAATTTCTACATTTTTGCCCCAAATTAAGGGAATTTTCTGAATTTTTGCCCTGAAATATGTGAAATTTCTGCAATTTTAGCCCAAAATAAGGTGAATTTCTGTCTTTTTGCCCCAAAATAATGGGAATTTCTGCCTTTTGCCCCAAAATAAGAAATATTTTTGCTTTTTTTCTCTGAAATAAGTGAAATTTCTGCAATTTTGCCCTAAAATAAAAGAAATTTCTGCAATTTCTCCCCATAATAAAGGAAATTTCTGGAATTTTGCCTTAAAATAAGGGGAATTTCTGTTTTTTTGCCCCCCAATAAGGGAAATTCCTGCAATTTTGTTCTAAAATAAGGGGAATTTCTGCTTTTTTGCCTCTAAATAAGTGGAATTTCTGTATTTTTCCCCAAAAACAAAGGGAATTTCTCTCATTTTTGCCCCAAAATAAGGAAAATTTCTGACTTATTACCCTGAAATAAGTGAAATTTGCAATTTTGCCCCAATATAAGGGAAATTTCTGCCTTTTTGCCCCCAAAAAAGGCGAATTTCAGCCTTTTTACCTCAAAATAAGGGGAATTTCTGAATTTTGGAACAAAATTTTAGGAATTTCTGCCTTTTTGCCCCAAAATAAGGACAATTTCTGCCTTTTTTCCCTGATATAAGTGAAATTTCTGCAATTTTGCCCCAAAATAAGGGAAATTTCTGGAAATTTGCCCCAAAATAAGTGGAATTTCTGAGTTTTGCCCCAAAATAAGGAGAATTTTTGCCTTTTTGCCCACAATTAGTGAAATTTCTGTAATTTTCCTCTAAAATAAGAGAAATTTCTGCAATTTTTCCCCATAATAAGGGAAATTTCTGCAATTTTGCTTCAAAATAAGGGGAATTTCTGTTTTTCGCCCCACAATTAGGGAAATTTCTGCAATTTTGCTCCAAAATAAAAGGAATTTCTGCCTTTTGTCCTAAAATATGGGGAAATTCTGCCTTTTTGTCTGAAAATAAGAAGAATGCACACCTTTTTGCTATAAAAAAGGGAAATTTCTTCATTTTTGCCCCAAATTAAGGGAAATTTCTGCATTTTTGCCCTTAAATATGTGAAATTTCTTCAATTTTAGCCCAAAATAAGGTGAATTTCAGCTTTTTTGCCCCAAAATAATTGGAATTTCTGCCTTTTTGCCCCAAAATAAGAAAAATTTTTGCTTTTTTTCTCTGAATTAAGTGAAATTTCTGCAATTTTGCCCTAAAATAAAAGAAATTTCTGCAATTTTTCCCCATAATAAAGGAAATTTCTGGAATTTTGCCTTAAAACAAGGGGAATTTTTGTTTTTTTGCCCCCAAATAAGGGAAATTTCTGCAATTTTGCCCTAAAATAAGGGGAAGTTCTGCTGTTTTGCCTCTAAATAAGTGGAATTTCTGTCTTTTTCTTCCAAAACAAAGGGAATTTCTGTCATTTTTGCCCCAAAATAAGAAAAATTTCTGACTTATTACCCTAAAATAAGTGAAATTTCTGCAATTTTGCCCCAATATAAGGGAAATTTCTGCCTTTTTGCCCCCAAATAAGGGGAATTTTAACCTTTTTACCTCAAAATAAAGGGAATTTCTGAATTTTGGCACAAATATTAGGAATTTCTGCCTTTTTGCCCCAAAATAAGGACAATTTCTGCCTTTTTTCCCTGATATAAGTGAAATTTCTGCAATTTTGCCCCAAAATAAGTAAAATTTCTGCAATTTTGCCCCAAAATAAGGGAAATTTCTGGAATTTTGCCCCAAAATAAGTGGAATTTCTGAGTTTTGCCCCAAAATAAGGGTAATTTCTGCTTTTTGCCCCACAATTAGGGAAATTTCTGCAATTTTGCCCAAAAAGAAGGGAAATTTCTGCCTTTTGCCCCAAAATATGGGGAATTTCTGCTTTTTGTCTGAAAATAAGAAGAATGCATAACTTTGTGCCATAAAAATTGGAAATTTCTTCATTTTTGCTCCAAAATAAAAGGAATTTCTGCTTTTTTGCCTCTAAATAAGTGGAATTTCTGTCTTTTTCCCCCAAAACAAAGGGATTTTCTGTTTTTTTGGTCCAAAATAAGGAAAATTTCCGAATTATAACCCTGAAATAAATGAAATTTCTGCAAATTTGCCCCAAAATAAGAAAAATTTCTGCCTTTGTGCCCCCAAATAAGGAGAATTTCAGCGTTTTTACCTCAAAATAAGGGAAATTTCTGCATTTTTGCAACAAAATATTAGGAATTTCTGCATTTTTGCCACAAAATGTTAGGAATTTCTGCCTTTTTGCCCCAAAATAAGGAAAATTTCTGCCTTTTTTTTCCCTGAAATAAGTGAAATTTCTGCAAATTTGCCCCAAATAAAAAGAAATTTCTGCCTTTTGCCCCAAAATAAGAAGAATTTCAGCATTTTACCTCAAAATAAGGAAAATTTCTGATTTTTGCACCAAAATATGGAGAATTTCTGCATTTTTGCCCCAAAATTAAGAAAATTTCTGCGTTTTTTTCCTGAAATAAGTGAAATTTTTGCAATTTTGCCCTAAAATAAGTGAAATTTCTGCAATTTTGCCCCAAAATAAGGAAAATTTCTGAAATTTTGCCCCACAATTAGGGGAATTTCTGCAATTTTGCTCCAAAATACGGGGAATTTCTGCTATTTTGCCCGAAAATAAGGGGAATGCATACCTTTTTGCTATAAAAAGGGAAATTTCTGCAATTTTGCCCCAAATTAAGGGAAATTTCTGAATTTTTGCCCTGAAATATGTAAAATTTCTGCAATTTTAGCCCAAAATAAGGTGAATTTCTGCCTTTTTGCCCCAAAATAATGGGAATTTCTGCCTTTTTGCTCCAAAATAAGAAAAAATTTTTGAATTTTTTCTCTGAAATAAGTGAAATTTCTGCAATTTTGCCCTAAAATAAGGGAAATTTCTGAAATTTTTCCCCATAATAAGGGAAATTTGTGGAATTTTGCCACAAAATAAGGGGAATTTCTGTTTTTTTGCCCCCAAATAAGGGAAATTTCTGCAATTTTGCCCTAAAATAAAAGGAATTTCTGGTTTTTTGCCTCTAAATAAGTGGAATTTCTGTCTTTTTCTTCCAAAACAAAGGGAATTTCTGTCATTTTTGCCCCAAAATAATGAATATTTCTGACTTATTACCCTGAAATAAGTGAAATTTCTGCAATTTTGTCCCAATATAAGGGAAATTTCTGCGTTTTTGCTCCCAAATAAGGGGAATTTCAGCCTTTTTACCTCAAAATAAGGGGATTTTCTGAATTTTGGCACAACATATTAGGAATTTCTGCCTTTTTGCCCCAAAATAAAAAAAATTTCTGCCTTTTTTCCCTGAAATAAGTGAAATTTCTGCAATTTTGCCCCAAAATAAGTAAAATTTCTGCAATTTTGCCCCACAATAAGGGAAATTTCTGGTTTTTTGCCCCAAAATAAGTGGAATTTCTGAGTTTTGCCCCAAAATAAGGAGAATTTCTGCATTTTTGCCCAACAATTAGAGAAATTTCTGCAATTTTTCCCTAAAATAAGGGAAATTTCTGCAATTTTTCCTCATAATAAGGGAAATTTCTGCCATTTGCCCCAAAATAAGGGAAATTTCTGGAATTTTGCCCCAAAATAAGTGGAATTTCTGAGTTTTGCCCCAAAATAAGGGGAATTTCTGCCTTTTGCCCCACAATTAGGGAAATTTCTGCAATTTTGCCCAAAAAGAAGGGAAATTTCTGCCTTGTGCCCCAAAATATGGGGAATTTTTGCCTTTTTGTCTGAAAATAAGAAGAATGCATACCTTTTTGCCATAAAAATGAAAAATTTCTTCATTTTTGCTCCAAAATAAAAGGAATTTCTGCTTTTTTGCCTCTAAATAAGTGGAATTTCTGTCTTTTTACCCCAAAACAAAGGGAATTTGTGTCTTTTTTGCTCCAAAATAAGGAAAATTTCTGATTTATAACCCTGAAATAAATGAAATTTCTGCAAATTTGCCCCAAAATAAGAAAAATTTCTGCCTTTGTGCCCCCAAATAAGGAGAATTTCAGCTTTTTTACCTCAAAATAAGGGAAATTTCTGCATTTTTGCAACAAAATATTAGGAATTTCTGCATTTTTGCCACAAAATATTAGGAATTTCTGCCTTTTTGCCCCAAAATAAGGAAAATTTCTGCCTTTTTTTTCCCTGAAATAAGTGAAATTTCTGCAAATTTGCCCCCAAAAAAAAGAAATTTCTGCCTTTTGCCCCAAAATAAAAAGAATTTCAGCATTTTACCTCAAAATAAGGGAAATTTCTGATTTTTGCACCAAAATATGGAGAATTTCTGCCTTTTTGCCCCAAAATAAGGAAAATTTCTGCATTTTCTCCCTGAAATAAGTGAAATTTCTGCAATTTTGCCCCAAAATAAAGAAAATTTCTGAAATTTTGCCCCACAATTAGGAGAAATTTCTGCCATTTTGCTCCAAAATACCAGGAATTTCTGCTATTTTGCCCGAAAATAAGGGGAATGCATACCTTTTTGCCATAAAAAAGGGAAATTTCTTCATTTTTGCCCCAAATTAAGAGAAATTTCTGACTTTTTGCCTTGAAATATGTAAAATTTCTGCAATTTTGCCCTAAAATAAGGGAAATTTCTGCAAATTTTCCCCATAATAAGGGAAATTTCTGGAATTTTGCCACAAAATAAGGGGAATTTCTGTTTTTTTTTTTCCCCAAAAAAGGGAAATTTCTGCAATTTTGCCCTAAAATAAGGGAAATTTCTGGTTTTTTGCCTTTAAATAAGTGGAATTTCTGTCTTTTTCCCCCAAAACAAAGGGAATTTCTGTCATTTTTGCCCCAAAATAATGAAAATTTCTGACTTATTTCCCTGAAATAAGTGAAAGTTCTGCAATTTTGTCCCAATATAAGGGAAATTTCTGCGTTTTTGCCCCCAAATAAGGGGAATTTCAGCCTTTTTACCTCAAAATAAGGGGAATTTCTGAATTTTGGCAGAAAATATTAGGAATTTCTGCCTTTTTGCCCCAAAATAAAAAAATTTCTGCCTTTTTTCCCTGAAATAAGTAAAATTTCTGCAATTTTGCCCCTAAATAAGTAAAATTTCTGCAATTTTGCCCCACAATAAGGGAAATTTCTGGAATTTTGCCCCAAAATAAGTGGAATTTCTGATTTTTGCCCCAAAATAAGGAGAATTTCTGCCTTTTTGCCCTACAATTAGTGAAATTTCTGCAATTTTGCCCTAAAATAAGGGAAATTTCTGCAATTTTTCCCCATAATAAGGGAAATTTCTGCAATTTTGCTTCAAAATAAGGGGAATTTCTGTTTTTTGCCCCACAATAAAGACAATTTCTGCAATTTTGCCCCAAAATAAGGGGAATTTCTGCCTTTTTGTCCAAAAATAAGAAGAATGCATACCTTTTTGCCATAAAAAAAGGAAATTTCTTCATTTTTACTCCAAAATAAAGGGACCTTTTGCCTTTTTGCCTCAAAATGAGTTGAATTTCTGTATTTTTCCACCAAAACAAAGGGAATTTCTGTCTTTTTTGCCACAAACTAAGGAAAATTTCTGACTTATTACCCTGAAATAAGTGAAATTTCTGCAAATTTGGCCCAAAATAAGGGAAATTTCTGTCTTTTTGCCCACAAATAATGGGAATTTTAGCCTTTTTACCTCAAAATAAAAGAAATTTCTGCATTTTTGCACCAAAATATGGAGAATTTCTGCATTTTGCCCCAAAATAAGAAAAATTTCTGACTTTTTTCCCTGAAATAAGTGAAATTTCTGCAATTTTGCCCCAAACTAAGTGAAATTTCTGCAATTTTGCCCCAAAATAAAAAAAAATTTCTGGAATTTTGCCCCAAAATAAGTGAAATTTCTGAGTTTTGCCCCAACATAAGAAGAATTTCTTCCTTTTTGCACCACAAATTGTGAAATTTCTGCAATTTTGCCCTAAAATAAGGGAAATTTCTGCAATTTTTCCCCATAATAAGGGAAATTTCTGCAATTTTTCTTCAAAATAAGAGGAATTTATGTTTTTTGCCTCACAATTAGGGAAATTTCTGCAATTTTGCCCTAAAATAAGGGGAATTTCTGCCTTTTGCCCCAAAATATGGGGAATTTCTGCCTTTTTGTTTGAAAATAAGAAGAATACATACCTTTTTGCCATAAATAAGGGAAATTTCTTCATTTTTGCTCCAAAATAAGGGGAACTTTTGCCTTTTTGCCTCTAAATAAGTAGAATTTCTGTTTTTTTCCCCCAAAACAAAGAGAATTTCTGCCTTTTTTGCCCCAAATAATGAAAATTTCTGACTTATTACCCTGAAATAAGTGAAATTTCTGCAAATTTGCCCCAAAAATAGGGAAATTTCTGCCTTTTGCCCAAAAATAAGGGGAATTTCAGCATTTTACCTCAAAATAAATGAAATTTCTGATTTTTGCACCAAAATATGGAGAATTTCTGCTTTTTTACAACAAAAAAAAATTTCTGATTTTTTTCCCTGAAATAAGTGAAATTTCTGCAATTTTGATCCAAAATACGGGAAATTTCTGCCTTTTTGCTTGAAAATAAGGGGAATGCATACCTTTTTGCCATAAAAAAGGGAAATTTCTTCATTTTTGCCCCAAATTAAGGGAATTTTCTGAATTTTTGCCCTGAAATATGTGAAATTTCTGCAATTTTAGCCCAAAATAAGGTGAATTTCTGTCTTTTTGCCCCAAAATAATGGGAATTTCTGCCTTTTTGCCCCAAAATAAGAAATATTTTTGCTTTTTTTCTCTGAAATAAGTGAAATTTCTGCAATTTTGCCCTAAAATAAAAGAAATTTCTGCAATTTCTCCCCATAATAAAGGAAATTTCTGGAATTTTGCCTTAAAATAAGGAAAATTTCTGTTTTTTTGCCCCCCAATAAGGGAAATTCCTGCAATTTTGTTCTAAAATAAGGGGAATTTCTGCTTTTTTGCCTCTAAATAAGTGGAATTTCTGTCTTTTTCTTCCAAAACAAAGGGAATTTCTCTCATTTTTGTCCCAAAATAAGGAAAATTTCTGACTTATTACCCTGAAATAAGTAAAATTTCTGCAATTTTGCCCCAATATAAGGGAAATTTCTGCCTTTTTGCCCCCAAATAAGGGGAATTTAAGCATTTTTACCTCCAAATAAGGGGAATTTCTGAATTTTGGCACAAAATATTAGGAATTTCTGCCTTTTTGCCCCAAAATAAGGAAAATTTCTGACTTATTACCCTGAAATAAGTGAAATTTCTGCAAATTTGCCCCAAAAAAGGGAAATTTCTGCCTTTTGCCCCAAAATATGGGGAATTTCTGCATTTTACCTCAAAATAAGGGAAATTTCTGCAATTTTGCCCCAAAATAAGTAAAATTTCTGCAATTTTGCCCCAAAATAAGGAAAATTTCTGGAATTTTGCCCCAAAATAAGTGGAATTTCTGAGATTTGCCCCAAAATAAGGAGAATTTCTGCCTTTTTGCCCCACAATTATTGAAATTTCTGCAATTTTGCCCTAAAATAAGGGAAATTTCTGCAATTTTTCCCCATAATAAGGGAAATTTCTGCAATTTTGCATCAAAATAAGGGGAATTTCTGTTTTTTGCCCCACAATTAGAGAAATTTCTGCAATTTTGCACAAAAATAAGGGGAATTTTTGCCTTTTGCTCCAAAATATGGGGAATTTCTGCCTTTTTGTTCGAAAATAAAAAAAAATGCATACCTTTTTGCCATAAAAAAGGGAAATTTTTTCATTTTTGCTCCAAAATAAGGGGAACTTTTGCCTTTTTGCCTCTAAATAAGTGGAATTTCTGTCGTTTTCCCCCAAAACAAAGAGAATTTTTGTCTTTTTTGCCCCAAAATAAGGTAAATTTCTGACTTATTACCATGAAATAAGTGAAATTTCTGCAAATTTGCCCCCAAAATAGGGAAATTTCTGGCTTTTGCTTCAAAATAAGGTGAATTTCAGCATTTTATCTCAAAATAAGATGAATTTATGCATTTCTGCCACAAAATATTAGCAATTTCTGCCTTTTTGCTCCAAAATAAGGAAAATTTTTGCCTTTTTTCTTTGAAATAAGTGAAATTTCTGCAATTTTGCCCCAAAATAAGTGAAATTTCTGCAATTTTGCCCCAAAATAAGGTAAATTTCTGCTATTTTGCCGCAAAATAAGTGGAATTTCTGAGTTTTGCCGCAAAATAAGGAAAATTTCTGCCTTTTTACCCCACATTAGGGGAATTTCTGCAATTTTGCCTCAAAATACGAGAAATTTCTGACATTTGCCCCAAAATAAGAAAAATTTTTGCCTTTTTTCTCTGAAATAAGTGAAATTTCTGCAAATTTGCCCTAAAATAAAGGAAATTTCTGCAATTTTCCCCGATAATAAGGAAATTTCTGGAATTTTGCTCCTAAATAAAGGGAATTTCTGTTTTTTTGCCCCCAAATAAGCGAAATTTCTGCAATTTTGCCCTAAAATAAGGGTAATTTTTGCTTATTTGCCTCTAAATAAGTGGAATTTCTGTCTTTTTCCTCCAAAACGAAAAGAATTTTTGTCATTTTTGCCCCAAAATAAGGAAAATTTCTGACTTATTACCCTGAAATAAGTGAAATTTCTGCAATTTAGCCCCAATATAAGGGAAATTTCTGCCTTTTTGCCCCCAAATAAGGGGAATTTCAGCCTTTTTACCTCAAAATAAGGGGGATTTCTGAATTATGGCACAAAATATTAGGAATTTCTGCCTTTTTGCCCCAAAATAAGGACAATTTCTGCCATTTTCCCTGAAATAAGTGAAATTTCTGCAATTTTGCCCCAAAATAAGTAAAATTTCTGCAATTTTGCCCCAAAATAAGGAAAATTTCTGGAATTTTGCCCCAAAATATGTGGAATTTCTGAGTTTTGCCCCAAAATAAGGAGAATTTCTGCCTTTTTGCCCACAATTAGTGAAATCTCTGCAATTTTGCCCTAAAATAAGAGAAATTTCTGCAGTTTTTCCCCATAATAACGGAAATTTCTGCAATTTTGCTTCAAAATAAGGGGAATTTCTGTTTTTTGCCCTACAATTAGAAAAATTTCTGCAATTTTGCCCAAAAATAAAGGGAATTTCTGCCTTTTGCCCCAAAATATGGGGAATTTCTGCCTTTTTTTCCGAAAATAAGAAAAATGCATACCTTTTTGTCATAAAAAAGGGAAATTTCTTCATTTTTGCTCCAAAATCAGAGGAACTTTTGCCTTTTTGCCTCTAAATAAGTGGAATTTCTGTTTATTCCCCCAAAACAAAGAGAATTAATGTCATTTTTGCCCCAAAATAAGGAAAATTTCTGACTTATTACCATGAAATAAGTGAAATTTCTGCAAATTTGCCCGAAAAAAAGGGAAATTTCTGCCTATTGCCCCAAAATAAGGGGAATTTCAGCATTTTACCTCAATATAAGGGGAATTTCTGCATTTTTGCGACAAAATATTAGGAATTTCTGCTTTTTTGCCCCAAAATAAGGAGAATTTCTGCCTTTTTGCCACACAATTAGTGAAATTTCTGCAACTGTGCCCTAAAATAAGAGAAATTTCTGCAATTTTTCCCCATAATAAAGGAAATTTCTGCAATTTTGCTTCAAAATAAGGGAAATTTCTGTTTTTTGCCCCACAATTAGGGAAATTTCTGCAATTTTCCCAAAAATAAGGGGAATTTCGGCCTTTTGCCCCAAAATATGGGGAATTTCTGCCTTTTTGTCCGAAAATAAGAAAAATGCATACCTTTTTGCCATAAAAAAGGGAAATTTCTTCATTTTTGCTCCAAAATAAGGGGAACTTTTGCCTTTTTGCCTCTAAATAAGTGGAATTTCTGTTTTTTTCCCCCAAAACAAAGAGAATTTCTGCTTTTTGCCCTAAAATAAATGAAATTTCTGCAATTTTGCCCAATATAAGGGAAATTTCTGCCTTTTTGCCCCCAAATAACGGGAATTTCAGCCTTTTTGCCTCAAAATAAGAAGAATTTCTGAATTTTGGCACAAAATATTAGGAATTTCTACCTTTTTGCCCCAAAATAAGGAAAATTTCTGCCTTTTTTCCCTGAAATAAGTGAAATTTCTTAAATTTTGCCCCAAAATAAGTAAAATTTCTGCAATTTTGCCCCAAAATAAGGGAAATTTCTGGAATTTTGCCCCAAATTAAGTGGAATTTCTGATTTTTGCCCAAAAATAAGGGGAATTTCTGCCTTTTTGCGCCACAATTAGTGAAATTTCTGCAATTTTGCCCTAAAATAAGGAAATTTTCTGCAATTTTTCCTCATAATAAGGAAAATTTCTGACATTTTGCCCCAAAATAAGGGGAATTTCTGTTTTATACCCCACAATTAGGGAAATTTCTGCAATTTTGCCCAAAAATAAGGGAAATTTCTTCCTTTTGCCCGAAAATATGGGGAATTTCTGCCTTTTTGCCTGAAAATAAGAAGAATGCATACCTTTTTGCCATAAAAAAGGGAAATTTCTTCATTTTTGCTCCAAAATAAGGGGAACTTTTGACTTTTTGCCTCTATATAAGTGGAATTTCTGTTTTTTTCTCTCAAAACAAAGAGAATTTCTGTCTATTTTGCCCAAAAAAAAGGAAAATTTCTGACTTATTACCATGAAATAAGTGAAATTTCTGCAAATTTGCCCCAAAAATAGCGAAATTTCTGCCTTTTGCCCCAAAATAACGGGAATTTCAGCATTTTACCTCAAAATAAGGGGAATTTCTGCATTTTTGCTACAAAATATTAGGAATTTCTGCCTTTTTGCCCCAAAATAAAGAGAATTTCTGCTTTTTTCCCTGAAATAAGTGAAATTTCTGCAATTTTGCCCCAAAATAAGTATAATTTCTGCAATTTTGCCCCAAAATAAGGGACATTTTTTGGAATTTTGCCCCAAATCAAGTGGAATTTCTGATTTTTGCCCAAAAATAAGGGGAATTTCTGCCTTTTTGCGCCACAATTAGTGAAATTTCTGCAATTTTGCCCTAAAATAAGGAAAATTTCTGCAATTTTTCCTCATAATAAGGGAAATTTCTGACATTTTGTCCCAAAATAAGGGGAATTTCTGTTTTATACCCCACAATTAGGGAAATTTCTGCAATTTTGCCCAAAAATAAGAGAAATTTCTGCCTTTTGCCCCAAAATATGGGGAATTTCTGCCTTTTTGTCTGAAAATAAGAAGAATGCATACATTTTTGCCATAAAAAAGGGAAATTTCTTCATTTTTGCTACAAAATAAGGGGGACTTTTGCCTTTTTGCCTCTATATAAGTGGAATTTCTGTTTTTTTTCTCTCAAAACAAAGTGAATTTTTGTCTTTTTTGCCCAAAAATAAGGAAAATTTCTGACTTATTACCATGAAATAAGTGAAATTTCTGCAAATTTGCCCCAAAAATAGGGAAATTTCTGCCTTTTGCCCCAAAATAAGGAAAATTTCTGCCTTTTTATTTTGAAATAAGTGAAATTTCTGCAATTTTGCCCCAAAATAAGTGAAATTTCTGCAATTTTGCTCCAAAATAAAGAGAAATTTCTGCAATTTTGCCTCAAAATAAGTGGAATTTCTGAGTTTTGCCCCAAAATAAGGAGAATTTCTGCATTTTTGGCCCACATTAGCGGAATTTCTGCAATTTTGCTCCAAAATACGGGGAATTTCTGCCTTTTTGCCCCAAAATAAGAAAAATTTTTGCCTTTTTTCTCTGTAATAAGTGAAATTTCTTCAATTTTGCCCTAAAATAAAGGAAATTTCTGCAATTTTTACCGATAATAAGGGAAATTTCGCCCCAAAATAAGGGGAATTTTTATTTTTTTGCCCCCAAATAAAGGAAATTTCTGCAATTTTGCCCTAAAATAGGGGAATTTCTGCTTTTTGCCTCTAAATAAGTGGAATTTCGGTCTTTTTCCCCCAAAACCAAGGGAATTTCTGTCATTTTTGCCCCAAAATAAGGAAAATTTCTGACTTATTACCCTGAAATAAGTGAAATTTCTGCAATTTAGCCCCAATAAGAGGGAAATTTCTGCCTTTTTGCCCCCAAATAAGGGGAATTACAGACTTTTTACCTCAAAATAAGGGGAATTTCTGAATTTTGGCACAAAATATTAGGAATTTCTGCCTTTTTGCCCCAAATAAAGAAAATTTCTGCTTTTTCCCTGAAATAAGTGAAATTTCTGCAAATTTGCCCCAAAAAAGGGAAATTTCTGCCTTTTGCCCCAAAATATGGGGAATTTCTGCATTTTACCTCAAAATAAGGGAAATTTCTGCAATTTTGCCCCAAAATAAGTAAAATTTCTGCAATTTTGCCCCAAAATAAGGAAAATTTCTGGAATTTTGCCCCAAAATAAGTGGAATTTCTGAGATTTGCCCCAAAATAATGGTAATTTCTGCTTTTTGCCCCAGAATTAGTGAAATTTCTGCAATTTTGCCCTAAAATAAGGGAAATTTCTGCAATTTTTCCCCATAATAAGGGAAATTTCTGCAATTTTGAATCAAAATAAGGGGAATTTCTGTTTTTTGCCCCACAATTAGGGAAATTTCTGCAATTTTGCCCAAAAATAAGGGGAATTTTTGCCTTTTGCTCCAAAATATGGGGAATTTCTGCCTTTTTGTTCGAAAATAAAAAAAAATGCATACCTTTTTGCCATAAAAAAGGGAAATTTCTTCATTTTTGCTCCAAAATAAGGGGAACTTTTGCCTTTTTGCCTCTAAATAAGTGGAATTTCTGTCATTTTCCCCCAAAACAAAAAGAATTTTTGTCTTTTTTGCCCCAAAATAAGGAAAATTTCTGACTTATTACTATGAAATAAGTGAAATTTCTGCAAATTTGCCCCCAAAATAGGGAAATTTCTGGCTATTGCCCCAAAATAAGGTGATTTTCAGAATTTTACCTCAAAATAAGGTGAATTTATGCATTTCTGCCACAAAATATTAGGAATTTCTGCCTTTTTGCCCTAAAATAAGGAAAATTTTTGCCTTTTTTCCTTGAAATAAGTGAAATTTCTGCAATTTTGCCCCAAAATAAGATAAATTTCTGCTATTTTGTCGCAAAATAAGTGGAATTTCTGAGTTTTGCCGCAAAATAAGGAAAATTTCTGCCTTTTTACCCCACATTAGGGGAATTTCTGCAATTTTGCCTCAAAATACGGGAAATTTCTGACATTTGCCCCAAAATAAGAAAAATTTTTGTATTTTTTCTCTGAAATAAGTGAAATTTCTGCAAATTTGCCCTAAAATAAAGGAAATTTCTGCAATTTACCCCGATAATAAGGGAAATTTCTGAAATTTTGCCCCAAAATAAGGGGAATTTCTGTTTTTTTGCCCCCAAATAAGGGAAATTTCTGCAATTTTGCCCTAAAATAAGGGTAATTTCTGCTTATTTGCCTCTAAATAAGTGGAATTTCTGTTTTTTCCTGCAAAACGAAAGGAATTTTTGTCATTTTTGCCCGAAAATAAGGAAAATTTCTTACTTATTACCCTGAAATAAGTGAAATTTCTGCAATTTAGCCCCAATATAAGGGAAATTTCTGCCTTTTTGCCCCCAAATAAGGGGAATTTCAGCCTTTTTACCTCAAAATAAGGGGAATTTCTGAATTTTGGCACAAAATATTAGGAATTTCTGCCTTTTTGCCCCAAAATAAGGACAATTTCTGGAATTTTGCCCCAAAATAAGTGGAATTTCAGAGTTTTGCCCCAAAATAAGGAGAATTTCTGCCTTTTTGCCCACAATTAGTGAAATTTCTGCAATTTTGCCCTAAAATAAGAGAAATTTCTGCAGTTTTTCCCCATAATAACGGAAATTTCTGCAATTTTGTTTCAAAATAAAAGGAATTTCTGTTTTTTGCCCTACAATTAGGGAAATTTCTGCAATTTTGCACAAAAATAAAGGGAATTTCTGCCTTTTGCCCCAAAATATGGGGAATTTCTGCCTTTTTGTCCGAAAATAAAAAAAATGCATACCTTTTTGCCATAAAAAAGGGAAATTTCTTCATTTTTGCTCCAAAATAAGAGGAACTTTTGCCTTTTTGCCTCTAAATAAGTGGAATTTCTGTTTTTTTCCCCCAAAACAAAGAGAATTAATGTCATTTTTGCCCCAAAATAAGGAAAATTTCTGACTTATTACCATGAAATAAGTGAAATTTCTGCAAATTTGCCCGAAAAATAGGGAAATTTCTGCCTTTTGCCCCAAAATAAGGGGAATTTCAGGATTTTACCTCAAAATAAGGGGAATTTCTGCATTTTTGCCACAAAATATTAGGAATTTCTGCTTTTTTGCCCCAAAATAAGGAGAATTTCTGCCTTTTTGCCCACTATTAGTGAAATTTCTGCAACTTTGCCCTAAAATAAGAGAAATTTCTGCAATTTTTCCCCATAATAAGGAAAATATCTGCAATTTTGCTTCAAAATAAGGGGAATTTCTGTTTTTTGCCGCACAATTAGGGAAATTTCTGCAATTTTGCCCAAAAATAAGGGGAATTTCTGCCTTTTGCCCCAAAATATAGAAAATTTCTGCCTTTATGTCTGAAAATAAGAAAAATGCATACCTTTTTGCCATAAAAAAGGGAAATTTCTTCATTTTTGCTCCAAAATAAGGGGAACTTTTGTCTCTTTGCCTCTAAATAAGTGGAATTTCTGTTTTTTTCCCCAAAACAAAGAGAATTTCTGTCTTTTTTGCCCCAAAATAAGGAAAATTTCTGACTTATTACCATGAAATAAGTGAAATTTATGCAAATTTGCCCGAAAAATAGGGAAATTTCTGCCTTTTGCCCCACAATATTGGGAATTTCAGCATTTTACCTCAAAATAAGGTGAATTTCTGCATTTTTGCCACAAAATATTAAGAATTTCTGCCTTTTTGCCCCAAAATAAGGAAAATTTCTGCCTTTCTTCGTTGAAATAAGTGAAATTTCTGCAATTTTGCCCCAAAATAAGTGAAATTTCTGCAATTTTGTCCTAAAATAAGGGAAATTTCTGCAATTTTGCCCCAAAATAAGTGGAATTTCTGAGTTTTGCCCCAAAAAAAGGAGAATTTCTGCCTTTTTGCCCCACATTAGAAGAATTTCTGCAATTTTGCTCCAAAATACGTGGAATTTCTGCCTTTTTGCCCGAAAATAAGGGGAATGCATTCTTTTTTCCCATAATAAAGGGAAATTTCTTCATTTTTGCCCCAAATTAAGGGAAATTTCTGCCTTTTTGCCCTGAAATAAGTGAAATTTCTGCAATTTTAGCCTAAAATAAGGTGAATTTCTGCCTTTTTGCCCCAAAAAATGGGAATTTCTGCCTTTTTGCCCCAAAATAAGAAAAATTTTTGCATTTTTTCTCTGAAATAAGTGAAATTTCGGCAATTTTGCCCTATTTAATGGAAATTTCTGCAATTTTTCCCCATAATAAGGGAAATTCTGGAATTTTGCCACAAAATAAGGGGAATTTCTGTTTTTTTGCCCACAAATAAGGGAAATTTCTGCAATTTTGCTCTAATATAAGGCGAATTTCTGCTTTTTTGCCTCTAAGTAAGTGGAATTTCTGTCTTTTTCCCCCAAAACAAAGGGAATTACTGTCATTTTTGACCCAAAATAAGAAAAATTTCTGACTTATTACCCTGAAATAAGTGAAATTTCTGCAATTTTGCCCCAATATAAGGGAAATTTCTAGCTTTTTGCCCCCAAATAACGGGAATTACAGCGTTTTTACCTCAAAATAAGGGGAATTTCTGAATTTTGGCACAAAATATTAGGAATTTCTGCCTTTTTGCCCCAAAATAAGGAAAATTTCTGCTTTTTTCCCTGAAATAAGTGAAATTTCTGCAATTTTGCTCCAAAATAAGTAAAATTTCTGCAATTTTGCCCCAAAATAAGGGAAATTTCTGGAATTTTGCCCCAAATTAAGTGGAATTTCTGATTTTTGCCCAAACATAAGGAGAATTTCTGCCTTTTTGCGCCACAATTAGTGAAATTTCTGCAATTTTCCCCTAAAATAAGGAAAATTTCTGCAATTTTTCCTCATAATAAGGGAAATTTCTGACATTTTGCCCCAAAATAAGGGGAATTTCTGTTTTATACCCCACAATTAGGGAAATTTCTGCAATTTTGCCCAAAAATAAGGGAAATTTCTTCTTTTGCCCCAAAATATGGGGAATTTCTGCCTTTATGTCTGAAAATAAGAAGAATGCATACCTTTTTGCCATAAAAAAGGGAAATTTCTTCATTTTTGCTCCAAAATAAGGGGAACTTTTGCCTTTTTGCCTCTATATAAGTGGAATTTCTGTTTTTTTCTCTCAAAACAAAGAGAATTTCTGTCTATTTTGCCCAAAAATAAGGAAAATTTCTGACTTATTACCATGAAATAAGTGAAATTTCTGCAAATTTGCCCCAAAAATAGGGAAATTTCTGCCTTTTGCCCCAAAATAACGGGAATTTCAGCATTTTACCTCAAAATAAGGGGAATTTCTGCATTTTTGCTACAAAATATTAGGAATTTCTGCCTTTTTGCCCCAAAATAAGGAAAATTTCTGCTTTTTTCCCTGAAATAAGTGAAATTTCTGCAATTTTGCCCCAAAATAAGTAAAATTTCTGCAATTTTGCTCCAAAATAAGGGAAATTTTTGGAATTTTGCCCCAAATTAAGTACAATTTCTGATTATTGCCCAAAAATAAGGGGAATTTCTGCCTTTTTGCCCACAATTAGTGAAATTTCTGCAATTTTGCCCTAAAATAAGGGAAATTTCTGCAATTTTTCTCCATAATAATGGAAATTTCTGCAATTTTGCTTCAAAATAAGGGGAATTTCTGTTTTTTGCCCTACAATTAGGGAAATTTCTGCAATTTTGCCCAAAAATAAGGGGAATTTCTGCCTTTTGCCCCAAAATATGGGGAATTTCTGCCTTTTTGTCCGAAAATAAGAAAAATGGATACCTTTTTGTCATAAAAAAGGGAAATTTCTTCATTTTTGCTCCAAAATCAGAGGAACTTTTGCCTTTTTGCCTCTAAATAAGTGGAATTTCTGTTTTTTCCCCCAAAACAAAGAGAATTAATGTCATTTTTGCCCCAAAATAAGGAAAATTTCTGACTTATTACCATGAAATAAGTGAAATTTCTGCAAATTTGCCCGAAAAAAAGGGAAATTTCTGCCTATTGCCCCAAAATAAGGGGAATTTCAGCATTTTACCTCAAAACAAGGGGAATTTCTGCATTTTTGCCACAAAATATTAGGAATTTCTGCTTTTTTGCCCCAAAATAAGGAGAATTTCTGCCTTTTTGCCCCACAATTAGTGAAATTTCTGCAACTTTGCCCTAAAATGAGAGAAATTTCTGCAATTTTTCCCCATAATAAAAGAAATTTCTGCAATTTTGCTTCAAAATAAAGGAAATTTCTGTTTTTTGCCCCACAATTAGGGAAATTTCTGCAATTTTCCCAAAAATAAGGGGAATTTCGGCCTTTTGCCCCAAAATATGGGGAATTTCTGCCTTTTTGTCCGAAAATAAGAAAAATGCATACCTTTTTGCCATAAAAAAGGGAAATTTCTTCATTTTTGCTCCAAAATAAGGGGAACTTTTGCCTTTTTGCCTCTAAATAACAGGAATTTCTGTTTTTTTCCCCCAAAACAAAGAGAATTTCTGCTTTTTGCCCTAAAATAAATGAAATTTCTGCAATTTTGCCCAATATAAGGGAAATTTCTGCCTTTTTGCCCCCAAATAACGGGAATTTCAGCCTTTTTACCTCAAAATAAGAAGAATTTCTGAATTTTGGCACAAAATATTAGGAATTTCTACATTTTTGCCCCAAAATAAGGAAAATTTCTGCCTTTTTTCCCTGAAATAAGTGAAATTTCTGAAATTTTGCCCCAAAATAAGTAAAATTTCTGCAATTTTGCCCCAAAATAAGGGAAATTTCTGGAATTTTGCCCCAAATTAAGTGGAATTTCTGATTTTTGCCCAAAAATAAGGGGAATTTCTGCCTTTTTGCGCCACAATTAGTGAAATTTCTGCAATTTTGCCCTAAAATAAGGAAAATTTCTGCAATTTTTCCTCATAATAAGGAAAATTTCTGACATTTTGCCCCAAAATAAGGGGAATTTCTGTTTTATACCCCACAATTAGGGAAATTTCTGCAATTTTGCCCAAAAATAAGGGAAATTTCTTCCTTTTGCCCCAAAATATGGGGAATTTCTGCCTTTTTGTCTGAAAATAAGAAGAATGCATACCTTTTTGCCATAAAAAAGGCAAATTTCTTCATTTTTACTCCAATATAAGGGCAACATTTGCCTTTTTGCGTCTATATAAGTGGAATTTGTTATTTTCTCTCAAAACAAAGAGAATTTCTGTCTATTTTGCCCAAAAATAAGGAAAATTTCTGACTTATTACCATGAAATAAGTGAAATTTCTGCAAATTTGCCCCAAAAATAGGGAAATTTCTGCCTTTTGCCCCAAAATAAGAGGAATTTCAGCATTTTACCTCAAAATAAGGGGAATTTCTGCATTTTTGCTACAAAATATTAGGAATTTCTGCCTTTTTGCCCCAAAATAAAGAAAATTTCTGCTTTTTTCCCTGAAATAAGTGAAATTTCTGCAATTTTGCCCCAAAATAAGTATAATTTCTGCAATTTTGCCCCAAAATAAGGGACATTTTTGAAATTTTGCCCCAAATTAAGTGGAATTTCTGATTTTTGCCCAAAAATAAGGGGAATTTCTGCCTTTTTGCGCAACAATTAGTGAAATTTCTGCAATTTTGCCCTAAAATAAGGAAAATTTCTGCAATTTTTCCTCATAATAAGGGAAATTTCTGACATTTTGTCCCAAAATAAGGGGAATTTCTGTTTTATACCCCACAATTAGGGAAATTTCTGCAATTTTGCCCAAAAATAAGGGAAATTTCTGCCTTTTGCCCCAAAATATGGGGAATTTCTGCCTTTTTGTCTGAAAATAAGAAGAATGCATACATTTTTGCCTTAAAAAAGGGAAATTTCTTCATTTTTGCTCCAAAATAAGGGGAACTTTTGCCTTTTTGCCTCTATATAAGTGGAATTTCTGTTTTTTTCTCTCAAAACAAAGAGAATTTCTGTCTTTTTTGCCCAAAAATAAGGAAAATTTCTGACTTATTACCATGAAATAAGTGAAATTTCTGCAAATTTGCCCCAAAAAAAGGGAAATTTCTGCCTTTTGCCCCAAAATAAGGAAAATTTCTGCCTTTTTATTTTGAAATAAGTGAAATTTCTGCAATTTTGCCCCAAAATAAGTGAAATTTCTGCAATTTTGCTCCAAAATAAGGGAAATTTCTGCAATTTTGCCTCAAAATAAGTGGAATTTCTGAGTTTTGCCCCAAAATAAGTAGAATTTCTGCCTTTTTGCCACACATTAGCGGAATTTCTGCAATTTTGCTCCAAAATACGGGGAATTTCTGCCTTTTTGCCCCAAAATAAGAAAAATTTTTGCCTTTTTTCTCTGAAATAAGTTAAATTTCTGCAATTTTGCCCTAAAATAAAGGAAATTTCTGCAATTTTTACCGATAATAAGGGAAATTTCGCCCCAAAATAAGGGGAATTTTTATTTTTTTTCCCAAATAAAGGAAATTTCTGCAATTTTGCCCTAAAATAAGGGGAATTTCTGCTTTTTGCCTCTAAATAAGTGGAATTTCAGTCTTTTTCCCCCAAAACCAAGGGAATTTCTGTCATTTTTGCCCCAAAATAAGGAAAATTTCTGACTTATTACCATGAAATAAGTGAAATTTCTGCAATTTAGCCCCAATATAAGGGAAATTTCTGCCTTTTTGCTCCCAAATAAGGGGAATTTCAGCCTTTTTACCTCAAAATAAGGGGAATTTCTGAATTTTGGCACAAAATATTAGGAATTTCTGCCTTTTTGCCCCAAAATATGGAAAATTTCTGCTTTTTCCTTGAAATAAGTGAAATTTCTGCAAATTTGCCCCAAAAAAGGGAAATTTCTGCCATTTGCCCCAAAATAAAAGAAATTTCTGCATTTTACCTCAAAATAAGGGAAATTTCTGATTTTTGCACCAAAATATGGAGAATTTCTGCCTTTTTGCCCCAAAATAAAGGGAATTTCTGCCTTTTTTCCCTGAAATAAGTGAAATTTCTGCAATTTTGCTTCAAAATAAGTGAAATTTCTTCAATTTTGACCCAAAATAATGAAAATTTCTGGAATTTTGCCCCAAAATAAGTGGAATTTCTGAGTTTTTCCCCAAAATAAGGAGAATTTCTGCCTTTTTGACCCACAATTAGTGAAATTTCTGCAATTTTGCCCTAAAATAAGGGAAATTCCTGCAATTTTTCCCCATAATAAGGGAAATTTCTGCAATTTTGCTTCAAAATAAGGAGAAATTCTGTTTTTTGCCCCACAATTAGAGAAATTTCTGCAATTTTGCCCAAAATAAATGGAATTTCTGCCTTTTGCCCCAAAATATGGGGAATTTCTGCCTTTTTGTCCGAAAATAAGAAAAATGCATACCTTTTTGCCATAAAAAAGGGAAATTTCTTCATTTTTGCTCCAAAATAAGGGGAACTTTTGACTTTTTGCCTCTAAATAAGTGGAATTTCTGTTTTTTCCCCAAAAACAATGAGAATTTCTGTCTTTTTTGCCCCAAAATAAAAAAAATTTCGGACTTATTACCATGAAATAAGTGAAATTTCTGCAAATTTGCCCCAAAAATAGGGAAATTTCTGCCTTTTGCCCCAAAATAAGGGAAATTTCAGCATTTTACCTCAAAATAAGGGGAATTTCTGCATTTTTGCAACAAAATATTAGGAATTTCTGCCTTTTTGCCCCAAAATAAGGAAAATTTCTGCCCTTTTTTTCCCTGAAATAAGTGAAATTTCTGCAATTATGCCCCAAAATAAGTGAAATTTCTGCAAATTTGCCCCAAAATAAGGGAAATTTCTGGAATTTTGCCCCAAAATAAGTGGAATTTCTGAGTTTTGCCCCAAAATAAGGAGAATTTCTGCCTTTTTGCCCCACAATTAGTGAAATTTCTGCAATTTTGCCCCAAAAAAAGGAAATTTCTGCCTTTTGCCCCAAAATAAGTGGAATTTCAGCATTTTACCTAAAAATAAGGGAAATTTCTGATTTTTGCACCAAAATATGGAGAATTTCTGCCTTTTGGCCACAAAATAAGAAAAATTTCTGCCTTTTTTCCCTGAAATAAGTGAAATTTCTGCAATTTTGCCCCAAAATATGTGAAATATCTGCAATTTTGCCCCAAAATAAGGGAAATTTCTGGAATTTTGCCCCAAAACAAGTGGAATTTCTGAGTTTTGCCTCAAAATAAGGAGAATTTCTGCCTTTTTGCCCCACAATGAGTGAAATTTCTTCAATTTTGCCCTAAAATAAGGGCAATTTCTGCAATTTCCCCCATAATAAGGGAAATTTCTGTAATTTTGCTTCAAAATAAGGGGAATTTCTGTTTTTTGCCCCACAATTAGGGATATTTCTGCAATTTTGCCCCAAAATAAGGGGAATTTCTGCCTTTTGCCCCAAAATATGGGGAATTTCTGCCTTTTTGTTTTAAAATAAGAAGAATGCATACCTTTTTGCCATAAAAAAGTGAAATTTCTTCATTTTTGCTTCTAAATAAGAGGAACTTTTGCCTTTTTGCCTCTAAATAAGTAGAATTTCTGTTTTTTCGCCCAAAACAAAGAGAATTTCTGTCTTTTTTGCCCCAAAATAAGTAAAATTTCTGACTTATTACACTGAAATAAGTGAAATTTCTGCAAATTTGCCCCAAAAAAGGGAAATTTCATCCTTTTGCCCAAAAATAAGGGGAATTTCAGCATTTTACCTCAAAATAATGGAAATTTCTGATTTTTGCACCAAAATATGGAGAATTTCTGCCTTTTGCACCAAAATAAGGAAAATTTCTGGCTTTTTTCTCTGAAATAATTGAAATTTCTGCAATTTTGCCCCAATATAAGGAGAACTTCTGCCTTTTTGCCCCACAATTAGGGGAATTTCTGCAATTTTGCTCCAAAATATAGGGAATTTCTGCCTTTTTGCCCGAAAATAAGGGGAATGCATAGCTTTTTGCTATAAAAAAAGGAAATTTCTTCATTTTTGCCCCAAATTAAGGGAAATTTCTGCCTTTTTGCCCTGAAATATGTGAAATTTCTTCAATTTTAGCCCAAAATAAGGTGAATTTCAGCTTTTTTGCCCCAAAATAATTGGAATTTCTGCCTTTTTGCCCCAAAATAAGAAAAATTTTTGCTTTTTTTCTCTGAAATAAGTGAAATTTCTGCAATTTTGCCCTAAAATAAAAGAAATTTCTGCAATTTTTCCCCATAATAAAGGAAATTTCTGGAATTTTGCCTTAAAATAAGGGGAATTTTTGTTTTTTTGCCCCCAAATAAGGGAAATTTCTGCAATTTTGCCCTAAAATAAGGGGAAGTTCTGCTTTTTTGCCTCTAAATAAGTGGAATTTCTGTCTTTTTCTTCCAAAACAAAGGGAATTTCTGTCATTTTTGCCCCAAAATAAGAAAAATTTCTGACTTATTACCCTAAAATAAGTGAAATTTCTGCAATTTTGCCCCAATATAAGGGAAATTTCTGCCTTTTTGCCCCCAAATAAGGGGAATTTTAACCTTTTTACCTCAAAATAAGGGGAATTTCTGAATTTTGGCACAAATATTAGGAATTTCTGCCTTTTTGCCCCAAAATAAGGACAATTTCTGCCTTTTTTCCCTGATATAAGTGAAATTTCTTCAATTTTGCCCCAAAATAAGTAAAATTTCTGCAATTTTGCCCCAAAATAAGGGAAATTTCTGGAATTTTGCCCCAAAATAAGTGGAATTTCTGAGTTTTGCCACAAAATAATGGTAATTTCTGCTTTTTGCCCCACAATTAGGGAAATTTCTGCAATTTTGCCCAAAAAGAAGGGAAATTTCTGCCTTTTGCCCCAAAATATGGGGAATTTCTGCCTTTTTGTCTGAAAATAAGAAGAATGCATAACTTTTTGCAATAAAAATGGGAAATTTCTTCATTTTTGCTCCAAAA
This sequence comes from Micromys minutus, assembly GCF_963924665.1. Taxonomy (NCBI): domain Eukaryota; kingdom Metazoa; phylum Chordata; class Mammalia; order Rodentia; family Muridae; genus Micromys; species Micromys minutus. The sequence goes on from NW_027667443.1 coordinate 166,303, forward strand.
TAAAAGGAATTTCTGCTTTTTTGCCTCTAAATAGGTGGAATTTCTGTCTTTTTCCCCCAAAACAAAGGGAATTTCTGTTTTTTTGGTCCAAAATTAAGGAAAATTTCCGACTTATAACCCTGAAATAAATGAAATTTCTGCAAATTTGCCCCAAAATAAGAAAAATTTCTGCCTTTGTGCCCCCAAATAAGGAGAATTTCAGCCTCTTTACCTCAAAATAAGGGAAATTTCTGCATTTTTGCAACAAAATATTAGGAATTTCTGCATTTTTGCCACAAAATGTTAGGAATTTCTGCCTTTTTGCCCCAAAATAAAAAAAAATTTCTGCCTTTTTTCCCTGAAATAAGTGAAATTTCTGCAATTTTGCCCCAAAATAAGTAAAATTTCTGGAATTTTGCCCCACAATAAGGGAAATTTCTGGTCTTTTGCCCCAAAATAAGTGGAATTTCTGAGTTTTGCCCCAAAATAAGGAGAATTTCTGCATTTTTGCCCAACAATTAGTGAAATTTCTGCAATTTTTCCCTAAAATAAGGGAAATTTCTGCAATTTTTCCTCATAATAAGGGAAATTTCTGCCATTTTGCCCCAAAATAAGGGAAATTTCTGGAATTTTGCCCCAAAATAAGTGGAATTTCTGAGTTTTGCCCCAAAATAAGGGGAATTTCTGCCTTTTGCCCCACAATTAGGGAAATTTCTGCAATTTTGCCCAAAAATAAGGGAAATTTCTGCCTTGTGCCCCAAAATATGGGGAATTTTTGCCTTTTTGTCTGAAAATAAGAAGAATGCATACCTTTTTGCCATAAAAATGGAAAATTTCTTCATTTTTGCTCCAAAATAAAAGGAATTTCTGCTTTTTTGCCTCTAAATAAGTGGAATTTCTGTCTTTTTCCCCCAAAACAAAGGGAATTTCTGTCTTTTTTGCTCCAAAATAAGGAAAATTTCTGACTTATAACCCTGAAATAAATGAAATTTCTGCAAATTTGCCCCAAAATAAGAAAAATTTCTGCCTTTGTGCCCCCAAATAAGGAGAATTTCAGCCTTTTTACCTCAAAATAAGGGAACTTTCTGCATTTTTGCAACAAAATATTAGGAATTTCTGCATTTTTGCCACAAAATATTAGGAATTTCTGCCTTTTTGCCCCAAAATAAGGAAAATTTCTGCCTTTTTTCCCCTGAAATAAGTGAAATTTCTGCAAATTTGCCCCCCCAAAAAAGAAATTTCTGCCTTTTGCCCCATAATAAAAAGAATTTCAGCATTTTACCTCAAAATAAGGGAAATTTCTGATTTTTGCACCAAAATATGGAGAATTTCTGCCTTTTTGCCCAAAATAAGGAAAATTTCTGCATTTTTTCCCTGAAATAAGTGAAATTTCTGCAATTTTGCCCCAAAATAAAGAAAATTTCTGAAATTTTGCCCCACAATTAGGGGAATTTCTGCCATTTTGCTCCAAAATACGGGGAATTTCTGCTATTTTGCCCGAAAATAAGGGGAATGCATACCTTTTTGCCATAAAAAAGGGAAATTTCTTCATTTTTGCCCCAAATTAAGGGAAATTTCTGCCTTTTGCCTTGAAATATGTAAAATTTCTGCAATTTTGCCCTAAAATAAGGGAAATTTCTGCAATTTTTCCCCATAATAAGGGAAATTTCTGGAATTTTGCCACAAAATAAGGGGAATTTCTGTTTTTTTTCCCCCAAATAAGGGAAATTTCTGCAATTTTGCCCTAAAATAAGGGAAATTTCTGGTTTTTTGCCTTTAAATAAGTGGAATTTCTGTCTTTTTCCCCCAAAACAAAGGGAATTTCTGTCATTTTTGCCCCAAAATAATGAAAATTTCTGACTTATTACCCTGAAATAAGTGAAATTTCTGCAATTTTGTCCCAATATAAGGGAAATTTCTGCGTTTTTGCCCCCAAATAAGGGGAATTTCAGCCTTTTTACCTCAAAATAAGGGGATTTTCTGAATTTTGGCAGAAAATATTAGGAATTTCTTCCTTTTTGCCCCAAAATAAAAAAATTTCTGCCTTTTTTCCCTGAAATAAGTAAAATTTCTGCAATTTTGCCCCTAAATAAGTAAAATTTCTGCAATTTTGCCCCACAATAAGGGAAATTTCTGGAATTTTGCCCCAAAATAAGTGGAATTTCTGATTTTTGCCCCAAAATAAGGAGAATTTCTTCATTTTTGCCCTACAATTAGTGAAATTTCTGCAATTTTGCCCTAAAATAAGGGAAATTTCTGCAATTTTACCCCATAATAAGGGAAATTTCTGCAATTTTGCTTCAAAATAAAGGGAATTTCTGTTTTGCCCCACAATAAAGAAAATTTCTGCAATTTTGCCCCAAAATAAGGGGAATTTCTGCCTTTTTGTCCAAAAATAAGAAGAATGCATACCTTTTTGCCATAAAAAAAGGAAATTTCTTCATTTTTACTCCAAAATAAAGGGACCTTTTGCCTTTTTGCCTCAAAATAAGTGGAATTTCTGTCTTTTTCCACCAAAACAAAGGGAATTTCTGTCTTTTTTGCCCCAAACTAAGGAAAATTTCTGACTTATTACCCTGAAATAAGTGAAATTTCTGAAAATTTGGCCCAAAATAATGGAAATTTCTGCCTTTTTGCCCACAAATAATGGGAATTTTAGCCTTTTTACCTCAAAATAAAAGAAATTTCTGCATTTTTGCACCAAAATATGGAGAATTTCTCCATTTTGCCCCAAAATAAGAAAAATTTCTGCCTTTTTCCCTGAAATAAGTAAAATTTCTGCAATTTTGCCCCAAACTAAGTGAAATTTCTGCAATTTTGCCCCAAAATAAAAAAAAAATTTCTGTAATTTTGCCCCAAAATAAGTGGAATTTCTGAGTTTTGCCCCAACATAAGAAGAATTTCTTCCTTTTTGCCCCACAAATTGTGAAATTTCTGCAATTTTGCCCTAAAATAAGGGAAATTTCTGCAATTTTTCCCCATAATAAGGGAAATTTCTGCAATTTTGCTTCAAAATAAGAGGAATTTCTGTTTTTTGCCCCACAATTAGGGAAATTTCTGCAATTTTGCCCTAAAATAAGGGGAATTTCTGCCTTTTGCCCCAAAATATGGGGAATTTCTGCCTTTTTGTTTGAAAATAAGAAGAATGCATACCTTTTTGCCATAAATAAGGGAAATTTCTTCATTTTTGCTCCAAAATAAGGGGAACTTTTGCCTTTTTGCCTCTAAATAAGTAGAATTTCTGTTTTTTTCCCCCAAAACAAAGAGAATTTCTGTCTTTTTTGCCCCAAAATAATGAAAATTTCTGACTTATTACCCCGAAATAAGTGAAATTTCTGCAAATTTGCCCCAAAAATGGGGAAATTTCTGACTTTTGCCCAAAAATAAGGGGAATTTCAGCATTTTACCTCAAAATAAATGAAATTTCTGATTTTTGCACCAAAATATGGAGAATTTCTGCCTTTTTGCAACAAAAAAAATTTCTGCTTTTTTTCCTTGAAATAAGTGAAATTTCTGCAATTTTGCTCCAAAATACGGGAAATTTTTGCCTTTTTGCTTGAAAATAAGGGGAATGCATACCTTTTTGCCATAAAAAAGGGAAATTTCTTCATTTTTGCCCCAAATTAAGGGAATTTTCTGAAATTTTGCCCTGAAATATGTGAAATTTCTGCAATTTTAGCCCAAAATAAGGTGAATTTCTGTCTTTTTGCCCCAAAATAATGGGAATTTCTGCCTTTTTGCCCCAAAATAAGAAATATTTTTGCTTTTTTTCTCTGAAATAAGTGAAATTTCTGCAATTTTGCCCTAAAATAAAAGAAATTTCTGCAATTTCTCCCCATAATAAAGGAAATTTCTGGAATTTTGCCTTAAAATAAGGGGAATTTCTGTTTTTTTGCCCCCCAATAAGGGAAATTCCTGCAATTTTGTTCTAAAATAAGGGGAGTTTCTGCTTTTTTGCTTCTAAATAAGTGGAATTTCTGTCTTTTTCCCCAAAAACAAAGGGAATTTCTCTCATTTTTGCCCCAAAATAAGGAAAATTTCTGACTTATTACCCTGAAATAAGTGAAATTTCTGCAATTTTGCCCCAATATAAGGGAAATTTCTGCCTTTTTGCCCCCAAATAAGGGGAATTTCAGCCTTTTTACCTCAAAATAAGGGGAATTTCTGAATTTTGGAACAAAATTTTAGGAATTTCTGCCTTTTTGCCCCCAAAAAAGGACAATTTCTGCCTTTTTTCCCTGATATAAGTGAAATTTCTGCAATTTTGCCCCAAAATAAGTAAAATTTCTGCAATTTTGCCCCAAAATAAGGGAAATTTCTGGAAATTTGCCCCAAAATAAGTGGAATTTCTGAGTTTTGCCCCAAAATAAGGAGAATTTTTGCCTTTTTGCCCACAATTAGTGAAATTTCTGCAATTTTCCTCTAAAATAAGAGAAATTTCTGCAATTTTTACCCATAATAAGGGAAATTTCTGCAATTTTGCTTCAAAATAAGGGGAATTTCTTTTTTTTGCCCCACAATTAGGGAAATTTCTGCAATTTTGCTCCAAAATAAAAGGAATTTCTGCCTTTTGTCCTAAAATATGGGGAAATTCTGCCTTTTTGTCTGAAAATAAGAAGAATGCACACCTTTTTGCCATAGAAAAGGGAAATTTCTTCATTTTTGCTCCAAAATAAGGGGAACTTTTGCTTTTTGCTTCTAAAAAAGTGGAATTTCTGTGTTTTTCCCCCAAAACAAAGGGAATTTCTGTCTTTTTTTGCACCAAAATAAGGAAAATTTCTGACTTATTAACCTGAAATAAGTGAAATTTCTGCAAATTTGCCCCAAAATTAGGGAAATTTCTGCCTTTTTGCCCCCAAATATGGGGAATTTCAGCCTTTTTACCTCAAAATAAAGGAAATTTCTGCAACTTTGCAACAAAATATTAGGAATTTCTGCATTTTTGCCACAAAATATTAGGAATTTCTGCCTTTTTGCCCCATAATAAGGAAAATTTCTGCCTTTTTTTCCCTGAAATAAGTGAAATTTCTGCAATTATGCCCCAAAATAAGTGAAATTTCTGCAAATTTGCCCCAAAATAAGGGAAATTTCTGGAATTTTGCCCCAAAATAAGTGGAATTTCTGAGTTTTGCCCCAAAATAAGGAGAATTTCTGCCTTTTTGCCCCACAATTAGTGAAATTTCTGCAATTTTGCCCCCAAAAAAGGAAATTTCTGCCTTTTGCCCCAAAATAAGGGGAATTTCAGCATTTTACCTAAAAATAAGGGAAATTTCTGATTTTTGCACCAAAATATGGAGAATTTCTGCCTTTTTGCCACAAAATAAGAAAAATTTCTGCCTTTTTTCCCTGAAATAAGTGAAATTTCTGCAATTTTGCCCCAAAATAAGTGAAATATCTGCAATTTTGCCACAAAATAAGGGAAATTTCTGGAATTTTGCCCCAAAATAAGTGGAATTTCTGAGTTTTGCCTCAAAATAAGGAGAATTTCTGCCTTTTTGCCCCACAATGAGTGAAATTTCTTCAATTTTGCCCTAAAATAAGGGCAATTTCTGCAATTTTTCCCCATAATAAGGGAAATTTCTGTAATTTTGCTTCAAAATAAGGGGAATTTCTGTTTTTTGCTTCACAATTAGGGATATTTCTGCAATTTTGCCCTAAAATAAGGGGAATTTCTGCCTTTTGCCCCAAAATATGGGGAATTTCTGCCTTTTTGTTTTAAAATAAGAAGAATGCATACCTTTTTGCCATAAAAAAGTGAAATTTCTTCATTTTTGCTTTTAAATAAGAGGAACTTTTGCCTTTTTGCCTCTAAATAAGTAGAATTTCTGTTTTTTTGCCCAAATCAAAGAGAATTTCTGTCTTTTTTGCCCCAAAATAAGTAAAATTTCTGACTTATTACACTGAAATAAGTGAAATTTCTGCAAAATTGCCCCAAAAAAGGGAAATTTCATCCTTTTGCCCAAAAATAAGGGGAATTTCAGCATTTTACCTCAAAATAATGGAAATTTCTGATTTTTGCACCAAAATATGGAGAATTTCTGCCTTTTGCACCAAAATAAGGAAAATTTCTGGCTTTTTTCCCTGAAATAAGTGAAATTTCTGCAATTTTGCTCCAAAATATAGGGAATTTCTGCCTTTTTGCCCGAAAATAAGGGGAATGCATAGCTTTTTGCTATAAAAAAGGGAAATTTCTTCATTTTTGCCCCAAATTAAGGGAAATTTCTGCCTTTTTGCCCTGAAATATGTGAAATTTCTTCAATTTTAGCCCAAAATAAGGTGAATTTCAGCTTTTTTTCCCCAAAATAATTGGAATTTCTGCCTTTTTGCCCCAAAATAAGAAAAATTTTTGCTTTCTTTCTCTGAAATAAGTGAAATTTCTGCAATTTTGCCCTAAAATAAAAGAAATTTCTGCAATTTTTCCCCATAATAAAGGAAATTTCTGGAATTTTGCCTTAAAATAAGGGGAATTTTTGTTTTTTTGCCTCTAAATAAGTGGAATTTCTGTCTTTTTCTTCCAAAACAAAGGGAATTTCTGTCATTTTTGCCCCAAAATAAGAAAAATTTCTGACTTATTACCCTAAAATAAGTGAAATTTCTGCAATTTTGCCCCAATATAAGGGAAATTTCTGCCTTTTTGCCCCTAAATAAGGGGAATTTTAACCTTTTTACCTCAAAATAAGGGGAATTTCTGAATTTTGGCTCAAATATTAGGAATTTCTGCCTTTTTGCCCCAAAATAAGGACAATTTCTGCCTTTATTCCCTGATATAAGTGAAATTTCTGCAATTTTGCCCAAAATAAGTAAAATTTCTGCAATTTTGCCCCAAAATAAGGGAAATTTCTGGAATTTTGCCCCAAAATAAGTGGAATTTCTGAGTTTTGCCCCAAAATAAGGGGAATTTCTGCCTTTTGCCCCACAATTAGGGAAATTTCTGCAATTTTGCCCAAAAATAAGGGAAATTTCTGCCTTGTGCCCCAAAATATGGGGAATTTTTGCCTTTTTGTCTGAAAATAAGAAGAATGCATACCTTTTTGCCATAAAAATGGAAAATTTCTTCATTTTTGCTCCAAAATAAAAGGAATTTCTGCTTTTTTGCCTCTAAATAAGTGGAATTTCTGTCTTTTTCCCCCAAAACAAAGGGAATTTCTGTCTTTTTTGCTCCAAAATAAGGAAAATTTCTGACTTATAACCCTGAAATAAATGAAATTTCTGCAAATTTGCCCCAAAATAAGAAAAATTTCTGCCTTTGTGCCCCCAAATAAGGAGAATTTCAGCCTTTTTACCTCAAAATAAGGGAACTTTCTGCATTTTTGCAACAAAATATTAGGAATTTCTGCATTTTTGCCACAAAATATTAGGAATTTCTGCCTTTTTGCCCCAAAATAAGGAAAATTTCTGCCTTTTTTTCCCCTGAAATAAGTGAAATTTCTGCAAATTTGCCCCCCCAAAAAAGAAATTTCTGCCTTTTGCCCCATAATAAAAAGAATTTCAGCATTTTACCTCAAAATAAGGGAAATTTCTGATTTTTGCACCAAAATATGGAGAATTTCTGCCTTTTTGCCCCAAAATAAGGAAAATTTCTGCATTTTTTCCCTGAAATAAGTGAAATTTCTGCAATTTTGCCCCAAAATAAAGAAAATTTCTGAAATTTTGCCCCACAATTAGGGGAATTTCTGCCATTTTGCTCCAAAATACGGGGAATTTCTGCTATTTTGCCCGAAAATAAGGGGAATGCATACCTTTTTGCCATAAAAAAGGGAAATTTCTTCATTTTTGCCCCAAATTAAGGGAAATTTCTGCCTTTTGCCTTGAAATATGTAAAATTTCTGCAATTTTGCCCTAAAATAAGGGAAATTTCTGCAATTTTTCCCCATAATAAGGGAAATTTCTGGAATTTTGCCACAAAATAAGGGGAATTTCTGTTTTTTTTCCCCCAAATAAGGGAAATTTCTGCAATTTTGCCCTAAAATAAGGGAAATTTCTGGTTTTTTGCCTTTAAATAAGTGGAATTTCTGTCTTTTTCCCCCAAAACAAAGGGAATTTCTGTCATTTTTGCCCCAAAATAATGAAAATTTCTGACTTATTACCCTGAAATAAGTGAAATTTCTGCAATTTTGTCCCAATATAAGGGAAATTTCTGCGTTTTTGCCCCCAAATAAGGGGAATTTCAGCCTTTTTACCTCAAAATAAGGGGATTTTCTGAATTTTGGCAGAAAATATTAGGAATTTCTTCCTTTTTGCCCCAAAATAAAAAAATTTCTGCCTTTTTTCCCTGAAATAAGTAAAATTATTGCAATTTTGCCCCTAAATAAGTAAAATTTCTGCAATTTTGCCCCACAATAAGGGAAATTTCTGGAATTTTGCCCCAAAATAAGTGGAATTTCTGATTTTTGCCCCAAAATAAGGAGAATTTCTTCATTTTTGCCCTACAATTAGTGAAATTTCTGCAATTTTGCCCTAAAATAAGGGAAATTTCTGCAATTTTTCCCCATAATAAGGGAAATTTCTGCAATTTTGCTTCAAAATAAGGGGAATTTCTGTTTTGCCCCACAATAAAGAAAATTTCTGCAATTTTGCCCCAAAATAAAGGGAATTTCTGCCTTTTTGTCCAAAAATAAGAAGAATGCATACCTTTTTGCCATAAAAAAAGGAAATTTCTTCATTTTTACTCCAAAATAAAGAGACCTTTTGCCTTTTTGCCTCAAAATAAGTGGAATTTCTGTCTTTTTCCACCAAAACAAAGGGAATTTCTGTCTTTTTTGCCCCAAACTAAGGAAAATTTCTGACTTATTACCCTGAAATAAGTGAAATTTCTGAAAATTTGGCCCAAAATAATGGAAATTTCTGCCTTTTTGCCCACAAATAATGGGAATTTTAGCCTTTTTACCTCAAAATAAAAGAAATTTCTGCATTTTTGCACCAAAATATGGAGAATTTCTCCATTTTGCCCCAAAATAAGAAAAATTTCTGCCTTTTTCCCTGAAATAAGTAAAATTTCTGCAATTTTGCCCCAAACTAAGTGAAATTTCTGCAATTTTGCCCCAAAATAAAAAAAAAATTCTGTAATTTTGCCCCAAAATAAGTGGAATTTCTGAGTTTTGCCCCAACATAAGAAGAATTTCTTCCTTTTTGCCCCACAAATTGTGAAATTTCTGCAATTTTGCCCTAAAATAAGGGAAATTTCTGCAATTTTTCCCCATAATAAGGGAAATTTGTGCAATTTTGCTTCAAAATAAGAGGAATTTCTGTTTTTTGCCCCACAATTAGGGAAATTTCTGCAATTTTGCCCTAAAATAAGGGGAATTTCTGCCTTTTGCCCCAAAATATGGGGAATTTCTGCCTTTTTGTTTGAAAATAAGAAGAATGCATACCTTTTTGCCATAAATAAGGGAATTTTCTTCATTTTTGCTCCAAAATAAGGGGAACTTTTGCCTTTTTGCCTCTAAATAAGTAGAATTTCTGTTTTTTTCCCCCAAAACAAAGAGAATTTCTGTCTTTTTTGCCCCAAAATAATGAAAATTTCTGACTTATTACCCCGAAATAAGTGAAATTTCTGCAAATTTGCCCCAAAAATGGGGAAATTTCTGCCTTTTGCCCAAAAATAAGGGGAATTTCAGCATTTTACCTCAAAATAAATGAAATTTCTGATTTTTGCACCAAAATATGGAGAATTTCTGCCTTTTTGCAACAAAAAAAATTTCTGCTTTTTTTCCTTGAAATAAGTGAAATTTCTGCAATTTTGCTCCAAAATACGGGAAATTTTTGCCTTTTTGCTTGAAAATAAGGGGAATGCATACCTTTTTGCCATAAAAAAAGGAAATTTCTTCATTTTTGCCCCAAATTAAGGGAATTTTCTGAAATTTTGCCCTGAAATATGTGAAATTTCTGCAATTTTAGCCCAAAATAAGGTGAATTTCTGTCTTTTTGCCCCAAAATAATGGGAATTTCTGCCTTTTTGCCCCAAAATAAGAAATATTTTTGCTTTTTTTCTCTGAAATAAGTGAAATTTCTGCAATTTTGCCCTAAAATAAAAGAAATTTCTGCAATTTCTCCCCATAATAAAGGAAATTTCTGGAATTTTGCCTTAAAATAAGGGGAATTTCTGTTTTTTTGCCCCCCAATAAGGGAAATTCCTGCAATTTTGTTCTAAAATAAGGGGAGTTTCTGCTTTTTTGCCTCTAAATAAGTGGAATTTCTGTCTTTTTCCCCAAAAACAAAGGGAATTTCTCTCATTTTTGCCCCAAAATAAGGAAAATTTCTGACTTATTACCCTGAAATAAGTGAAATTTCTGCAATTTTGCCCCAATATAAGGGAAATTTCTGCCTTTTTGCCCCCAAATAAGGGGAATTTCAGCCTTTTTACCTCAAAATAAGGGGAATTTCTGAATTTTGGAACAAAATTTTAGGAATTTCTGCCTTTTTGCCCCCAAAAAAGGACAATTTCTGCCTTTTTTCCCTGATATAAGTGAAATTTCTGCAATTTTGCCCCAAAATAAGTAAAATTTCTGCAATTTTGCCCCAAAATAAGGGAAATTTCTGGAAATTTGCCCCAAAATAAGTGGAATTTCTGAGTTTTGCCCCAAAATAAGGAGAATTTTTGCCTTTTTGCCCACAATTAGTGAAATTTCTGCAATTTTCCTCTAAAATAAGAGAAATTTCTGCAATTTTTACCCATAATAAGTGAAATTTCTGCAATTTTGCTTCAAAATAAGGGGAATTTCTTTTTTTTGCCCCACAATTAGGGAAATTTCTGCAATTTTGCTCCAAAATAAAAGGAATTTCTGCCTTTTGTCCTAAAATATGGGGAAATTCTGCCTTTTTGTCTGAAAATAAGAAGAATGCACACCTTTTTGCCATAGAAAAGGGAAATTTCTTCATTTTTGCTCCAAAATAAGGGGAACTTTTGCTTTTTGCTTCTAAAAAAGTGGAATTTCTGTGTTTTTCCCCCAAAACAAAAGGAATTTCTGTCTTTTTTTGCACCAAAATAAGGAAAATTTCTGACTTATTAACCTGAAATAAGTGAAATTTCTGCAAATTTGCCCCAAAATTAGGGAAATTTCTGCCTTTTTGCCCCCAAATATGGGGAATTTCAGCCTTTTTACCTCAAAATAAAGGAAATTTCTGCAACTTTGCAACAAAATATTAGGAATTTCTGCATTTTTGCCACAAAATATTAGGAATTTCTGCCTTTTTGCCCCATAATAAGGAAAATTTCTGCCTTTTTTTCCCTGAAATAAGTGAAATTTCTGCAATTATGCCCCAAAATAAGTGAAATTTCTGCAAATTTGCCCCAAAATAAGGGAAATTTCTGGAATTTTGCCCCAAAATAAGTGGAATTTCTGAGTTTTGCCCCAAAATAAGGAGAATTTCTGCCTTTTTGCCCCACAATTAGTGAAATTTCTGCAATTTTGCCCCAAAAAAAGGAAATTTCTGCCTTTTGCCCCAAAATAAGGGGAATTTCAGCATTTTACCTAAAAATAAGGGAAATTTCTGATTTTTGCACCAAAATATGGAGAATTTCTGCCTTTTTGCCACAAAATAAGAAAAATTTCTGCCTTTTTTCCCTGAAATAAGTGAAATTTCTGCAATTTTGCCCCAAAATAAGTGAAATATCTGCAATTTTGCCCCAAAATAAGGGAAATTTCTGGAATTTTGCCCCAAAATAAGTGGAATTTCTGAGTTTTGCCTCAAAATAAGGAGAATTTCTGCCTTTTTGCCCCACAATGAGTGAAATTTCTTCAATTTTGCCCTAAAATAAGGGCAATTTCTGCAATTTTTCCCCATAATAAGGGAAATTTCTGTAATTTTGCTTCAAAATAAGGGGAATTTCTGTTTTTTGCTTCACAATTAGGGATATTTCTGCAATTTTGCCCTAAAATAAGGGGAATTTCTGCCTTTTGCCCCAAAATATGGGGAATTTCTGCCTTTTTGTTTTAAAATAAGAAGAATGCATACCTTTTTGCCATAAAAAAGTGAAATTTCTTCATTTTTGCTTTTAAATAAGAGGAACTTTTGCCTTTTTGCCTCTAAATAAGTAGAATTTCTGTTTTTTTGCCCAAATCAAAGAGAATTTCTGTCTTTTTTGCCCCAAAATAAGTAAAATTTCTGACTTATTACACTGAAATAAGTGAAATTTCTGCAAAATTGCCCCAAAAAAGGGAAATTTCATCCTTTTGCCCAAAAATAAGGGGAATTTCAGCATTTTACCTCAAAATAATGGAAATTTCTGATTTTTGCACCAAAATATGGAGAATTTCTGCCTTTTGCACCAAAATAAGGAAAATTTCTGGCTTTTTTCCCTGAAATAAGTGAAATTTCTGCAATTTTGCTCCAAAATATAGGGAATTTCTGCCTTTTTGCCCGAAAATAAGGGGAATGCATAGCTTTTTGCTATAAAAAAGGGAAATTTCTTCATTTTTGCCCCAAATTAAGGGAAATTTCTGCCTTTTTGCCCTGAAATATGTGAAATTTCTTCAATTTTAGCCCAAAATAAGGTGAATTTCAGCTTTTTTTCCCCAAAATAATTGGAATTTCTGCCTTTTTGCCCCAAAATAAGAAAAATTTTTGCTTTCTTTCTCTGAAATAAGTGAAATTTCTGCAATTTTGCCCTAAAATAAAAGAAATTTCTGCAATTTTTCCCCATAATAAAGGAAATTTCTGGAATTTTGCCTTAAAATAAGGGGAATTTTTGTTTTTTTGCCTCTAAATAAGTGGAATTTCTGTCTTTTTCTTCCAAAACAAAGGGAATTTCTGTCATTTTTGCCCCAAAATAAGAAAAATTTCTGACTTATTACCCTAAAATAAGTGAAATTTCTGCAATTTTGCCCCAATATAAGGGAAATTTCTGCCTTTTTGCCCCTAAATAAGGGGAATTTTAACCTTTTTACCTCAAAATAAGGGGAATTTCTGAATTTTGGCTCAAATATTAGGAATTTCTGCCTTTTTGCCCCAAAATAAGGACAATTTCTGCCTTTATTCCCTGATATAAGTGAAATTTCTGCAATTTTGCCCAAAATAAGTAAAATTTCTGCAATTTTGCCCCAAAATAAGGGAAATTTCTGGAATTTTGCCCCAAAATAAGTGGAATTTCTGAGTTTTGCCCCAAAATAAGGGTAATTTCTACTTTTTGCCCCACAATTAGGGAAATTTCTGCAATTTTGCCCAAAAAGAAGGGAAATTTCTGACTTTTGCCCCAAAACATGGGGAATTTCTGCCTTTTTGTCTGAAAATAAGAAGAATGCATAACTTTTTGCAATAAAAATGGGAAATTTCTTCATTTTTGCTCCAAAATAAAAGGAATTTCTGCTTTTTTGCCTCTAAATAAGTGGAATTTCTGTCTTTTTCCCCCAAAACAAAGGGAATTTCTGTTTTTTTAGTCCAAAATAAGGAAAATTTCTGACTTATAACCCTGAAATAAATGAAATTTCTGCAAATTTGCCCCAAAATAAGAAAAATTTCTGCCTTTGTGCCCCCAAATAAGGAGAATTTCAGCCTTTTTACCTCAAAATAAGGGAAATTTCTGCATTTTTGCAACAAAATATTAGGAATTTCTGCATTTTTGCCACAAAATGTTAGTAATTTCTGCCTTTTTGCCCCAAAATAAGGAAAATTTCTGCCTTTTTTTCCCTGAAATAAGTGAAATTTCTGCAAATTTGCCCCAAATAAAGGGAAATTTCTGCCTTTTGCCTCAAAATAAGAAGAATTTCAGCATTTTACCTCAAAATAAGGAAAATTTCTGATTTTTGCACCAAAATATGGAGAATTTCTGCATTTTTGCCCCAAAATTAAGAAAATTTCTGCGTTTTTTCCCTGAAATAAGTGAAATTTTTGCAATTTTGCCCTAAAATAAGTGAAATTTCTGCAATTTTGCCCCAAAATAAGGAAAATTTCTGAAATTTTGCCCCACAATTAGGGGAACTTCTGCAATTTTGCTCCAAAATACAGGGAATTTCTGCTATTTTGCCCGAAAATAAGGGGAATGCATACCTTTTTGCCATAAAAAAGGAAATTTCTTCATTTTTGCCCCAAATTAAGGGAAATTTCTGAATTTTTGCCCTGAAATATGTAAAATTTCTGCAATTTTAGCCCAAAATAAGGTGAATTTCTGCCTTTTTGCCCCAAAATAATGGGAATTTCTGCCTTTTTGCTCCAAAATAAGAAAAAATTTTTGAATTTTTTCTCTGAAATAAGTGAAATTTCTGCAATTTTGCCCTAAAATAAGGGAAATTTCTGAAATTTTTCCCCATAATAAGGGAAATTTCTGGAATTTTGCCACAAAATAAGGGGAATTTCTGGTTTTTTGCCCCCAAATAAGGGAAATTTCTGCAATTTTGCCCTAAAATAAAAGGAATTTCTGGTTTTTTGCCTCTAAATAAGTGGAATTTCTGTCTTTTTCCCCCAAAACAAAGGGAATTTCTGTCATTTTTGCCCCAAAATAATGAAAATTTCTGACTTATTACCCTGAAATAAGTGAAATTTCTGCAATTTTGTCCCAATATAAGGGAAATTTCTGCGTTTTTGCCCCCAAATAAGGGGAATTTCAGCCTTTTTACCTCAAAATAAGGGGATTTTCTGAATTTTGGCACAACATATTAGGAATTTCTGCCTTTTTGCCCCAAAATAAAAAAAAATTTCTGCCTTTTTTCCCTGAAATAAGTGAAATTTCTGCAATTTTGCCCCAAAATAAGTAAAATTTCTGCAATTTTGCCCCACAATAAGGGAAATTTCTGGTTTTTTGCCCCAAAATAAGTGGAATTTCTGAGTTTTGCCCCAAAATAAGGAGAATTTCTGCATTTTTGCCCAACAATTAGTGAAATTTCTGCAATTTTTCCCTAAAATAAGGGAAATTTCTGCAATTTTTCCTCATAATAAGGGAAATTTCTGCCATTTTGCCCCAAAATAAGGGAAATTTCTGGAATTTTGCCCCAAAATAAGTGGAATTTCTGAGTTTTTCCCCAAAATAAGGGGAATTTCTGCCTTTTGCCCCACAATTAGGGAAATTTCTGCAATTTTGCCCAAAAATAAGGGAAATTTCTGCCTTGTGCCTCAAAATATGGGGAATTTTTGCCTTTTTGTCTGAAAATATAAGAATGCATACCTTTTTGCCATAAAAATGGAAAATTTCTTCATTTTTGCTCCAAAATAAAAGGAATTTCTGCTTTTTTGCCTCTAAATAAGTGGAATTTCTGTCTTTTTCCCCCAAAACAAAGAGAATTTCTGTCTTTTTTGCTCCAAAATAAGGAAAATTTCTGACTTATAACCCTGAAATAAATGAAATTTCTGCAAATTTGCCCCAAAATAAGAAAAATTTCTGCCTTTGTGCCCCCAAATATGGAGAATTTCAGCCTTTTTACCTCAAAATTAGGGAAATTTCTGCATTTTTGCAACAAAATATTAGGAATTTCTGCATTTTTGCCACAAAATATTAGGAATTTCTGCCTTTTTGCCCCAAAATAAGGAAAATTTCTGCCTTTTTTTTCCCTGAAATAAGTGAAATTTCTGCAAATTTGCCCCCCAAAAAAAGAAATTTCTGCCTTTTGCCCCAAAATAAAAAGAATTTCAGCATTTTACCTCAAAATAAGGGAAATTTCTGATTTTTGCACCAAAATATGGAGAATTTCTGCCTTTTTGCCCCAAAATAAGGAAAATTTCTGCATTTTTTCCCTGAAATAAGTGAAATTTCTGCAATTTTGCCCCAAAATAAAGAAAATTTCTGAAATTTTGCCCCACAATTAGGGGAATTTCTGCCATTTTGCTCCAAAATACGGGGAATTTCTGCTATTTTGCCCGAAAATAAGGGGAATGCATACCTTTTTGCCATAAAAAAGGGAAATTTCTTCATTTTTGCCCCAAATTAAGGGAAATTTCTGCCTTTTGCCTTGAAATATGTAAAATTTCTGCAATTTTGCCCTAAAATAAGGGAAATTTCTGCAATTTTTCCCCATAATAAGGGAAATTTCTGGAATTTTGCCACAAAATAAGGGGAATTTCTGTTTTTTTTCCCCCAAATAAGGGAAATTTCTGCAATTTTGCCCTAAAATAAGGGAAATTTCTGGTTTTTTGCCTTTAAATAAGTGGAATTTCTGTCTTTTTCCCCCAAAACAAAGGGAATTTCTGTCATTTTTGCCCCAAAATAATGAAAATTTCTGACTTATTACCCTGAAATAAGTGAAATTTCTGCAATTTTGTCCCAATATAAGGGAAATTTCTGCGTTTTTGCCCCCAAATAAGGGGAATTTCAGCCTTTTTACCTCAAAATAAGGGGAATTTCTGAATTTTGGCAGAAAATATTAGGAATTTCTTCCTTTTTGCCCCAAAATAAAAAAATTTCTGCCTTTTTTCCCTGAAATAAGTAAAATTTCTGCAATTTTGCCCCTAAATAAGTAAAATTTCTGCAATTTTGCCCCAAAATAAGGGAAATTTCTGGAATTTTGCCCCAAAATAAGTGGAATTTCTGATTTTTGCCCCAAAATAAGGAGAATTTCTGCATTTTTGCCCTACAATTAGTGAAATTTCTGCAATTTTGCCCTAAAATAAAGGAAATTTCTGCAATTTTTCCCCATAATAAGGGAAATTTCTGCAATTTTGCTTCAAAATAAGGGGAATTTCTGTTTTTTGCCCCACAATAAAGAAAATTTCTGCAATTTTGCCCCAAAATAAGGGGAATTTCTGCCTTTTTGTCCAAAAATAAGAAGAATGCATACCTTTTTGCCATAAAAAAAGGAAATTTCTTCATTTTTACTCCAAAATAAAGGGACCTTTTGCCTTTTTGCCTCAAAATAAGTGGAATTTCTGTCTTTTTCCACCAAAACAAAGGGAATTTCTGTCTTTTTTGCCCCAAACTAAGGAAAATTTCTGACTTATTACCCTGAAATAAGTGAAATTTCTGCAAATTTGGCCCAAAATAATGGAAACTTCTGCCTTTTTGCCCACAAATAATGGGAATTTTAGCCTTTTTACCTCAAAATAAAAGAAATTTCTGCATTTTTGCACCAAAATATGGAGAATTTCTGCATTTTGCCCCAAAATAAGAAAAATTTCTGCCTTTTTTCCCTGAAATAAGTGAAATTTCTGCAATTTTGCCCCAGACTAAGTGAAATTTCTGCAATTTTGCCCCAAAATAAAAAAAAAATTTCTGTAATTTTGCCCCAAAATAAGTGGAATTTCTGAGTTTTGCCCCAACATAAGAAGAATTTCTTCCTTTTTGCCCCACAAATTGTGAAATTTCTGCAATTTTGTCCCAATATAAGGGAAATTTCTGCGTTTTTGCCCCCAAATAAGGGGAATTTCAGCCTTTTTACCTCAAAATAAGGGGAATTTCTGAATTTTGGCAGAAAATATTAGGAATTTCTTCCTTTTTGCCCCAAAATAAAAAAATTTCTGCCTTTTTTCCCTGAAATAAGTAAAATTTCTGCAATTTTGCCCCTAAATAAGTAAAATTTCTGCAATTTTGCCCCACAATAAGGGAAATTTCTGGAATTTTGCCCCAAAATAAGTGGAATTTCTGATTTTTGCCCCAAAATAAGGAGAATTTCTGCATTTTTGCCCTACAATTAGTGAAATTTCTGCAATTTTGCTCTAAAATAAAGGAAATTTCTGCAATTTTTCCCCATAATAAGGGAAATTTCTGCAATTTTGCTTCAAAATAAGGGGAATTTCTGTTTTTTGCCCCACAATAAAGAAAATTTCTGCAATTTTGCCCCAAAATAAGGGGAATTTCTGCCTTTTTGTCCAAAAATAAGAAGAATGCATACCTTTTTGCCATAAAAAAAGGAAATTTCTTCATTTTTACTCCAAAATAAAGGGACCTTTTGCCTTTTTGCCTCAAAATAAGTGGAATTTCTGTCTTTTTCCACCAAAACAAAGGGAATTTCTGTCTTTTTTGCCCCAAACTAAGGAAAATTTCTGACTTATTACCCTGAAATAAGTGAAATTTCTGCAAATTTGGCCCAAAATAATGGAAACTTCTGCCTTTTTGCCCACAAATAATGGGAATTTTAGCCTTTTTACCTCAAAATAAAAGAAATTTCTGCATTTTTGCACCAAAATATGGAGAATTTCTGCATTTTGCCCCAAAATAAGAAAAATTTCTGCCTTTTTTCCCTGAAATAAGTGAAATTTCTGCAATTTTGCCACAGACTAAGTGAAATTTCTGCAATTTTGCCCCAAAATAAAAAAAAATTTCTGTAATTTTGCCCCAAAATAAGTGGAATTTCTGAGTTTTGCCCCAACATAAGAAGAATTTCTTCCTTTTTGCCCCACAAATTGTGAAATTTCTGCAATTTTGCCCTAAAATAAGGGAAATTTCTGCAATTTTTCTCCATAATAAGGGAAATTTCTGCAATTTTGCTTCAAAATAAGAGGAATTTCTGGTTTTTGCCCCACAATTAGGGAAATTTCTGCAATTTTGCCCTAAAATAAGGGGAATTTCTGCCTTTTGCCCCAAAATATGGGGAATTTCTGCCTTTTTGTTTGAAAATAAGAAGAATGCATACCTTTTTGCCATAAATAAGGGAAATTTCTTCATTTTTGCTCCAAAATAAGGGGAAATTTTGCCTTTTTGCCTCTAAATAAGTAGAATTTCTGTTTTTTTCCCCCAAAACAAAGAGAATTTCTGTCTTTTTTGCCCCAAAATAATGAAAATTTCTGACTTATTACCCTGAAATAAGTGAAATTTCTGCAAATTTGCCCCAAAAATAGGTAAATTTCTGCCTTTTGCCCAAAAATAAGGGGAATTTCAGCATTTTACCTCAAAATAAATGAAATTTCTGATTTTTGCACCAAAATATGGAGAATTTCTGCCTTTTTGCAACAAAAAAAAAATTTCTGCTTTTTTTCCCTGAAATAAGTGAAATTTCTGCAATTTTGCTCCAAAATACGGGAAATTTTTGCCTTTTTGCTTGAAAATAAGGGGAATGCATACCTTTTTGCCATAAAAAAGGGAAATTTCTTCATTTTTGCCCCAAATTAAGGGAATTTTCTGAATTTTTGCCCTGAAATATGTGAAATTTCTGCAATTTTAGCCCAAAATAAGGTGAATTTCTGTGTTTTTTCCCCAAAATAATGGGAATTTCTGCCTTTTTGCCCCAAAATAAGAAATATTTTTGCTTTTTTTCTCTGAAATAAGTGAAATTTCTGCAATTTTGCCCTAAAATAAAAGAAATTTCTGCAATTTCTCCCCATAATAAAGGAAATTTCTGGAATTTTGCCTTAAAATAAGGGGAATTTCTGATTTTTGGCCCCCCAATAAGGGAAATTCCTGCAATTTTGTTCTAAAATAAGGGGAGTTTCTGCTTTTTTGCCTCTAAATAAATGGAATTTCTGTCTTTTTCCCCAAAAACAAAGGGAATTTCTCTCATTTTTGCCCCAAAATAAGGAAAATTTCTGACTTATTACCCTGAAATAAGTGAAATTTCTGCAATTTTGCCCCAATATAAGGGAAATTTCTGCCTTTTTGCCCCCAAATAAGGGGAATTTCAGCCTTTTTACCTCAAAATAAGGGGAATTTCTGAATTTTGGAACAAAATTTTAGGAATTTCTGCCTTTTTGCCCCCAAAAAAGGACAATTTCTGCCTTTTTTCCCTGATATAAGTGAAATTTCTGCAATTTTGCCCCAAAATAAGTAAAATTTCTGCAATTTTGCCCCAAAATAAGGGAAATTTCTGGAATTTTGCCCCAAAATAAGTGGAATTTCTGAGTTTTGCCCCAAAATAAGGAGAATTTTTGCCTTTTTGCCCACAATTAGTGAAATTTCTGCAATTTTCCTCTAAAATAAGAGAAATTTCTGCAATTTTTCCCCATAATAAGGGAAATTTCTGCAATTTTGCTTCAAAATAAGGGGAATTTCTGTTTTTTGCCCCACAATTAGGGAAATTTCTGCAATTTTGCTCCAAAATAAAAGGAATTTCTGCCTTTTGTCCTAAAATATAGGGAAATTCTGCCTTTTTGTCTGAAAATAAGAAGAATGCACACCTTTTTGCCATAGAAAAGGGAAATTTCTTCATTTTTGCTCCAAAATAAGGGGAACTTTTGCTTTTTGCTTCTAAAAAAGTGGAATTTCTGTGTTTTTCCCCCAACACAAAGGGAATTTCTGTCTTTTTTTGCACCAAAATAAGGAAAATTTCTGACTTATTACCCTGAAATAAGTGAAATTTCTGCAAATTTGCCCCAAAATTAGGGAAATTTCTGCCTTTTTGCCCCCAAATATGGGGAATTTCAGCCTTTTTACCTCAAAATAAAGGAAATTTCTGCAACTTTGCAACAAAATATTAGGAATTTCTGCATTTTTGCCACAAAATATTAGGAATTTCTGCCTTTTTGCCCCATAATAAGGAAAATTTCTGCCTTTTTTCCCTGAAATAAGTGAAATTTCTGCAATTATGCCCCAAAATAAGTGAAATTTCTGCAAATTTGCCCCAAAATAAGGGAAATTTCTGGAATTTTGCCCCAAAATAAGTGGAATTTCTGAGTTTTGCCCCAAAATAAGGAGAATTTCTGCCTTTTTGCCCCACAATTAGTGAAATTTCTGCAATTTTGCCCCAAAAAAAGGAAATTTCTGCCTTTTGCCCCAAAATAAGGGGAATTTCAGCATTTTACCTAAAAATAAGGGAAATTTCTGATTTTTGCACCAAAATATGGAGAATTTCTGCCTTTTTGCCACAAAATAAGAAAAATTTCTGCCTTTTTTCCCTGAAATAAGTGAAATTTCTGCAATTTTGCCCCAAAATAAGTGAAATATCTGCAATTTTGCCCCAAAATAAGGGAAATTTCTGGAATTTTGCCCCAAAATAAGTGGAATTTCTGAGTTTTGCCTCAAAATAAGGAGAATTTCTGCCTTTTTGCCCCACAATGAGTGAAATTTCTTCAATTTTGCCCTAAAATAAGGGCAATTTCTGCAACTTTTCCCCATAATAAGGGAAATTTCTGTAATTTTGCTTCAAAATAAGGGGAATTTCTGTTTTTGCTTCACAATTAGGGATATTTCTGCAATTTTGCCCCAAAATAAGGGGAATTTCTGCCTTTTGCCCCAAACTATGGGGAATTTCTGCCTTTTTGTTTTAAAATAAGAAGAATGCATACCTTTTTGCCATAAAAAAGTGAAATTTCTTCATTTTTGCTTCTAAATAAGAGGAACTTTTGCCTTTTTGCCTCTAAATAAGTAGAATTTCTGTTTTTTCGCCCAAATCAAAGAGAATTTCTGTCATTTTTGCCCCAAAATAAGTAAAATTTCTGACTTATTACACTGAAATAAGTGAAATATCTGCAAATTTGCCCCAAAAAAGGGAAATTTCATCCTTTTGCCCAAAAATAAGGGGAATTTCAGCATTTTACCTCAAAATAATGGAAATTTCTGATTTTTGCACCAAAATATGGAGAATTTCTGCCTTTTGCACCAAAATAAGGAAAATTTCTGGCTTTTTTCCCTGAAATAAGTGAAATTTCTGCAATTTTGCTCCAAAATATAGGGAATTTCTGCCTTTTTGCCCGAAAATAACGGGAATGCATAGCTTTTGGCTATAAAAAAGGGAAATTTCTTCCTTTTTGCCCCAAATTAAGGGAAATTTCTGCCTTTTTGCCCTGAAATATGTGAAATTTCTTCAATTTTAGCCCAAAATAAGGTGAATTTCAGCTTTTTTTCCCCAAAATAATTGGAATTTCTGCCTTTTTGCCCCAAAATAAGAAAAATTTTTGCTTTCTTTCTCTGAAATAAGTGAAATTTCTGCAATTTTGCCCTAAAATAAAAGAAATTTCTGCAATTTTCCCCCATAATAAAGGAAATTTCTGGAATTTTGCCTTAAAATAAGGGGAATTTTTGTTTTTTTTGCCTCTAAATAAGTGGAATTTCTGTCTTTTTCTTCCAAAACAAAGGGAATTTCTGTCATTTTTGCCCCAAAATAAGAAAAATTTCTGACTTATTACCCTAAAATAAGTGAAATTTCTGCAATTTTGCCCCAATATAAGGGAAATTTCTGCCTTTTTGCCCCCAAATAAGGGGAATTTTAACCTTTTTACCTCAAAATAAGGGGAATTTCTGAATTTTGGCACAAATATTAGGAATTTCTGCTTTTTTGCTACAAAATAAGGACAATTTCTGCCTTTTTTCCCTGATATAAGTGAAATTTCTGCAATTTTGCCCAAAATAAGTAAAATTTCTGCAATTTTGCCCCAAAATAAGGGAAATTTCTGGAATTTTGCCCCAAAATAAGTGGAATTTCTGAGTTTTGCCCCAAAATAAGGGTAATTTCTACTTTTTGCCCCACAGTTAGGGAAATTTCTGCAATTTTGCCCAAAAAGAAGGGAAATTTCTGCCTTTTGCCCCAAAATATGGGGAATTTCTGCCTTTTTGTCTGAAAATAAGAAGAATGCATAACTTTTTGCAATAAAAATGGGAAATTTCTTCATTTTTGCTCCAAAATAAAAGGAATTTCTGCTTTTTTGCCTCTAAATAAGTGGAATTTCTGTCTTTTTCCCCCAAAACAAAGGGAATTTCTGTTTTTTTAGTCCAAAATAAGGAAAATTTCTGACTTATAACCCTGAAATAAATGAAATTTCTGCAAATTTGCCCCAAAATAAGAAAAATTTCTGCCTTTGTGCCCCCACATAAGGAGAATTTCAGCCTTTTTACCTCAAAATAAGGGAAATTTCTGCATTTTTGCAACAAAATATTAGGAATTTCTGCATTTATGCCACAAAATGTTAGGAATTTCTGCCTTTTTGCCCCAAAATAAGGAAAATTTCTGCCTTTTTTTCCCTGAAATAAGTGAAATTTCTGCAAATTTGCCCCAAATAAAGGGAAATTTCTGCCTTTTGCCCCAAAATAAGAAGAATTTCAGCATTTTACCTCAAAATAAGGAAAATTTCTGATTTTTGCACCAAAATATGGAGAATTTCTGCATTTTTGCCCCAAAATTAAGAAAATTTCTGCGTTTTTTCCCTGAAATAAGTGAAATTTTTGCAATTTTGCCCTAAATATGTGAAATTTCTGCAATTTTGCCCCAAAATAAGGAAAATTTCTGAAATTTTGCCCCACAATTAGGGGAATTTCTGCAATTTTGCTCCAAAATACAGGGAATTTCTGCTATTTTGCCCGAAAATAAGGGGAATGCATACCTTTTTGCCATAAAAAGGGAAATTTCTTCATTTTTGCCCCAAATTAAGGGAAATTTCTGAATTTTTGCCCTGAAATATGTAAAATTTCTGCAATTTTAGCCCAAAATAAGGTGAATTTCTGCCTTTTTGCCCCAAAATAATGGGAATTTCTGCCTTTTTGCTCCAAAATAAGAAAAAATTTTTGAATTTTTTCTCTGAAATAAGTGAAATTTCTGCAATTTTGCCCTAAAATAAGGGAAATTTCTGAAATTTTTCCCCATAATAAGGGAAATTTCTGGAATTTTGCCACAAAATAAGGGGAATTTCTGTTTTTTTGCCCCAAAATAAGGGAAATTTCTGCAATTTTGCCCTAAAATAAAAGGAATTTCTGGTTTTTTGCCTCTAAATAAGTGGAATTTCTGTCTTTTTCCCCCAAAACAATGGGAATTTCTTTCATTTTTGCCCCAAAATAATGAAAATTTCTGACTTATTACCCTGAAATAAGTGAAATTTCTGCAATTTTGTCCCAATATAAGGGAAATTTCTGCATTTTTGCCCCCAAATAAGTGGAATTTCAGCCTTTTTACCTCAAAATAAGGGGATTTTCTGAATTTTGGCACAACGTATTAGGAATTTCTGCCTTTTTGCCCCAAAATAAAAAAAAATTCTGCCTTTTTTCCCTGAAATAAGTGAAATTTCTGCAATTTTGCTCCAAAATAAGTAAAATTTCTGCAATTTTGCCCCACAATAAGGGAAATTTCTGGTTTTTGCCCCAAAATAAGTGGAATTTCTGAGTTTTGCCCCAAAATAAGGAGAATTTCTGCATTTTTGCCCAACAATTAGTGAAATTTCTGCAATTTTGCCCTAATATAATGGAAATTTCTGCAATTTTTCCCCATAATAATGGAAATTTCTGCAATTTTGCTTCAAAATAAGGGGAATTTCTGTTTTTTGCCCCACAATTAGGGAAATTTCTGCAATTTTGCCTCAAAATAAGGGGAATTTCTGACTTTTGCCCCAAAATATGGGGAATTTCTGCCTTTTTGTCCGAAAATAAGAAGAATGCATACCTTTTGCCGTAAAAAAAGGAAATTTCTTCATTTTTACTCCAAAATAAAGGTACCTTTTGCCTTTTTGCCTCAAAATAAGTGGAATTTCTGTCTTTTTCCACAAAAACAAAGGGAATTCCTGTCTTTTTTGC
Source organism: Micromys minutus (assembly GCF_963924665.1). NCBI lineage: Eukaryota > Metazoa > Chordata > Mammalia > Rodentia > Muridae > Micromys > Micromys minutus. The sequence continues at coordinate 190,571 of NW_027667443.1, forward strand.
CCCAGATTAAGGAAAATTTCTGACTTATTACCCTGAAATAAGTGAAATTTCTGCAAATTTAGCCCAAAATAAGGGAAATTTCTGCCTTTTTGCCCACAAATATAGGGAAAGTTAGCCTTTTTACCTCAAAATAAGGGAAATTTCTTCATTTTTGCTCCAAAATAAGGGGAACTTTTGCCTTTTTGCCTCTAAATAAGTAGAATTTCTGTTTTTTTCCCCCAAAACAAATAGAATTTCTGTCTTTTTTGTGCCAAAATAAGAAAAATTTCTGACTTAATACCCTGAAATAAGTGAAATATCTGCAAATTTGCCCCAAAAATAGTGAAATTTCTGCCTTTTGCCCAAAAATAAGGGGAATTTAAGCATTTTACCTCAAAATAAATGAAATTTCTGATTTTTGCACCAAAATATGGAGAATTTCTGCCTTTTTGCACCAAAATAAGAAAAATTTCTGCTTTTTTTCCCTGAAATAAGTGAAATTTCTGTAATTTTGCCCCAAAATAAGAAGAATTTCTGCCTTTTTGCCCCACAATTAGGGGAATTTCTGCAATTTTGCTCCAAAATACGGGGAATTTCTGCCTTTTTGCCATAAAATAAGGGAAATGCATACCTTTTTGCCATAAAAAAGGGAAATTTCTTCATTTTTGCCCAAAATTAAGGGAATTTTCTGCCTTTTTGCCCTTAAATATGTGAAATTTCTGCAATTTTAGCCCAAAATAAGGTGAATTTCTGCATTTTTGCCCCAAAATAATGGGAATTTCTGCCTTTTTGCCACAAAATAAAAAATATTTTTGCTTTTTTTCTATGAAATAAGTGAAATTTCTGCAATTTTGCCCTAAAATAAAAGAAATTTTTGCAATTTCTCCCCATAATAAAGGAAATTTCTGGAATTTTGCCTTAAAATAAAAGGAATTTCTGTTTTTTTGCCCCCCAATAAGGAAAATTTCTGCAATTTTGTTCTAAAATAAGGGGAATTTCTGCTTTTTTGCCTCTAAATAAGTGGAATTTTTGTCTTTTTCCCCAAAAACAAAGGGAATTTCTGTCATTTTTGCCCCAAAATAAGGAAAATTTCTGACTTATTACCCTGAAATAAGTGAAATTTCTGCAATTTTGCCCCAATATAAGCAAATTTCTGCCTTTTTGCCCCCAAATAAGGGGAATTTCAGCCTTTTTACCTCAAAATAAGGGAAATTTCTGCATTTTGGCAAAAAATATTAGGAATTTCTGCCTTTTTTCCCTAAAATAAGTGAAATTTCTGAAATTTTGCCCCAAAATAAGTAAAATTTCTGCAATTTTGCCCCAAAATAAGGAGAATTTCTGGAATTTTGCCCCAAAATAGGTGGAATTTCTGAGTTTTGCCCCAAAAAAGGAGAATTTTTGCCTTTTTGCCCACAGTTAGTGAAATTTCTGCAGTTTTCCCCTAAAATAAGAGAAAATTCTGCAATTTTGCTTCAAAATAAGAGGAATTTCTGTTTTTTGCCCCACAATTAGGGAAATTTCTGCAATTTTGCTCCAAAATAAAAGAAATTTCTGCCTTTTGTCCTAAAATATGGGGAATTTCTTCCTTTTTGTCTGAAAATAGGAAGAATGCATACCTTTTTGCCATAAAAAAAGGAAATTTCTTCATTTTTGCTCCAAAATAAGGGGAACTTTTGCCTTTTTGCCTCTAAATAAGTAGAATTTCTGTTTTTTTCCCCCAAAACAAAGAGAATTTCTGTCTTTTTTGCCCCAAAATAATGAAAATTTCTGACTTATTACCCTGAAATAAGTGAAATTTCTGCAAATTTGCCCCAAAAATAGGGAAATTTCTGCCTTTTGCCCAAAAATAAGGGGAATTTCAGCTTTTTACCTCAAAATAAATGAAATTTCTGATTTTTGCACAAAAATATGGAGAATTTCTGCCTTTTTGCAACAAAAAAAATTTCTGCTTTTTTTCCCTGAAATAAGTGAAATTTCTGCAATTTTGCTCCAAAATACGGGAAATTTCTGCCTTTTTGCTTGAAAATAAGGGGAATGCATAACTTTTTGCCATAAAAAAGTGAAATTTCTACATTTTTGCCCCAAATTAAGGGAATTTTCTGAATTTTTGCCCTGAAATATGTGAAATTTCTGCAATTTTAGCCCAAAATAAGGTGAATTTCTGTCTTTTTGCCCCAAAATAATGGGAATTTCTGCCTTTTGCCCCAAAATAAGAAATATTTTTGCTTTTTTTCTCTGAAATAAGTGAAATTTCTGCAATTTTGCCCTAAAATAAAAGAAATTTCTGCAATTTCTCCCCATAATAAAGGAAATTTCTGGAATTTTGCCTTAAAATAAGGGGAATTTCTGTTTTTTTGCCCCCCAATAAGGGAAATTCCTGCAATTTTGTTCTAAAATAAGGGGAATTTCTGCTTTTTTGCCTCTAAATAAGTGGAATTTCTGTATTTTTCCCCAAAAACAAAGGGAATTTCTCTCATTTTTGCCCCAAAATAAGGAAAATTTCTGACTTATTACCCTGAAATAAGTGAAATTTGCAATTTTGCCCCAATATAAGGGAAATTTCTGCCTTTTTGCCCCCCAAAAAGGGGAATTTCAGCCTTTTTACCTCAAAATAAGGGGAATTTCTGAATTTTGGAACAAAATTTTAGGAATTTCTGCCTTTTTGCCCCAAAATAAGGACAATTTCTGCCTTTTTTCCCTGATATAAGTGAAATTTCTGCAATTTTGCCCCAAAATAAGGGAAATTTCTGGAAATTTGCCCCAAAATAAGTGGAATTTCTGAGTTTTGCCCCAAAATAAGGAGAATTTTTGCCTTTTTGCCCACAATTAGTGAAATTTCTGTAATTTTCCTCTAAAATAAGAGAAATTTCTGCAATTTTTCCCCATAATAAGGGAAATTTCTGCAATTTTGCTTCAAAATAAGGGGAATTTCTGTTTTTCGCCCCACAATTAGGGAAATTTCTGCAATTTTGCTCCAAAATAAAAGGAATTTCTGCCTTTTGTCCTAAAATATGGGGAAATTCTGCCTTTTTGTCTGAAAATAAGAAGAATGCACACCTTTTTGCTATAAAAAAGGGAAATTTCTTCATTTTTGCCCCAAATTAAGGGAAATTTCTGCATTTTTGCCCTTAAATATGTGAAATTTCTTCAATTTTAGCCCAAAATAAGGTGAATTTCAGCTTTTTTGCCCCAAAATAATTGGAATTTCTGCCTTTTTGCCCCAAAATAAGAAAAATTTTTGCTTTTTTTCTCTGAATTAAGTGAAATTTCTGCAATTTTGCCCTAAAATAAAAGAAATTTCTGCAATTTTTCCCCATAATAAAGGAAATTTCTGGAATTTTGCCTTAAAACAAGGGGAATTTTTGTTTTTTTGCCCCCAAATAAGGGAAATTTCTGCAATTTTGCCCTAAAATAAGGGGAAGTTCTGCTGTATTGCCTCTAAATAAGTGGAATTTCTGTCTTTTTCTTCCAAAACAAAGGGAATTTCTGTCATTTTTGCCCCAAAATAAGAAAAATTTCTGACTTATTACCCTAAAATAAGTGAAATTTCTGCAATTTTGCCCCAATATAAGGGAAATTTCTGCCTTTTTGCCCCCAAATAAGGGGAATTTTAACCTTTTTACCTCAAAATAAAGGGAATTTCTGAATTTTGGCACAAATATTAGGAATTTCTGCCTTTTTGCCCCAAAATAAGGACAATTTCTGCCTTTTTTCCCTGATATAAGTGAAATTTCTGCAATTTTGCCCCAAAATAAGTAAAATTTCTGCAATTTTGCCCCAAAATAAGGGAAATTTCTGGAATTTTGCCCCAAAATAAGTGGAATTTCTGAGTTTTGCCCCAAAATAAGGGTAATTTCTGCTTTTTGCCCCACAATTAGGGAAATTTCTGCAATTTTGCCCAAAAAGAAGGGAAATTTCTGCCTTTTGCCCCAAAATATGGGGAATTTCTGCTTTTTGTCTGAAAATAAGAAGAATGCATAACTTTGTGCAATAAAAATGGGAAATTTCTTCATTTTTGCTCCAAAATAAAAGGAATTTCTGCTTTTTTGCCTCTAAATAAGTGGAATTTCTGTCTTTTTCCCCCAAAACAAAGGGATTTTCTGTTTTTTTGGTCCAAAATAAGGAAAATTTCCGAATTATAACCCTGAAATAAATGAAATTTCTGCAAATTTGCCCCAAAATAAGAAAAATTTCTGCCTTTCTGCCCCCAAATAAGGAGAATTTCAGCGTTTTTACCTCAAAATAAGGGAAATTTCTGCATTTTTGCAACAAAATATTAGGAATTTCTGCATTTTTGCCACAAAATGTTAGGAATTTCTGCCTTTTTGCCCCAAAATAAGGAAAATTTCTGCCTTTTTTTTCCCTGAAATAAGTGAAATTTCTGCAAATTTGCCCCAAATAAAGGGAAATTTCTGCCTTTTGCCCCAAAATAAGAAGAATTTCAGCATTTTACCTCAAAATAAGGAAAATTTCTGATTTTTGCACCAAAATATGGAGAATTTCTGCATTTTTGCCCCAAAATTAAAAAAATTTCTGCGTTTTTTTCCTGAAATAAGTGAAATTTTTGCAATTTTGCCCTAAAATAAGTGAAATTTCTGCAATTTTGCCCCAAAATAAGGAAAATTTCTGAAATTTTGCCCCACAATTAGGGGAATTTCTGCAATTTTGCTCCAAAATACGGGGAATTTCTGCTATTTTGCCCGAAAATAAGGGGAATGCATACCTTTTTGCCATAAAAAGGGAAATTTCTGCAATTTTGCCCCAAATTAAGGGAAATTTCTGAATTTTTGCCCTGAAATATGTAAAATTTCTGCAATTTTAGCCCAAAATAAGGTGAATTTCTGCCTTTTTGCCCCAAAATAATGGGAATTTCTGCCTTTTTGCTCCAAAATAAGAAAAAATTTTTGAATTTTTTCTCTGAAATAAGTGAAATTTCTGCAATTTTGCCCTAAAATAAGGGAAATTTCTGAAATTTTTCCCCATAATAAGGGAAATTTCTGGAATTTTGCCACAAAATAAGGGGAATTTCTGTTTTTTTGCCCCCAAATAAGGGAAATTTCTGCAATTTTGCCCTAAAATAAAAGGAATTTCTGGTTTTTTGCCTCTAAATAAGTGGAATTTCTGTCTTTTTCTTCCAAAACAAAGGGAATTTCTGTCATTTTTGCCCCAAAATAATGAATATTTCTGACTTATTACCCTGAAATAAGTGAAATTTCTGCAATTTTGTCCCAATATAAGGGAAATTTCTGCGTTTTTGCTCCCAAATAAGGGGAATTTCAGCCTTTTTACCTCAAAATAAGGGGATTTTCTGAATTTTGGCACAACATATTAGGAATTTCTGCCTTTTTGCCCCAAAATAAAAAAAAATTCTGCCTTTTTTCCCTGAAATAAGTGAAATTTCTGCAATTTTGCCCCAAAATAAGTAAAATTTCTGCAATTTTGCCCCACAATAAGGGAAATTTCTGGTTTTTTGCCCCAAAATAAGTGGAATTTCTGAGTTTTGCCCCAAAATAAGGAGAATTTCTGCATTTTTGCCCAACAATTAGAGAAATTTCTGCAATTTTTCCCTAAAATAAGGGAAATTTCTGCAATTTTTCCTCATAATAAGGGAAATTTCTGCCATTTGCCCCAAAATAAGGGAAATTTCTGGAATTTTGCCCCAAAATAAGTGGAATTTCTGAGTTTTGCCCCAAAATAAGGGGAATTTCTGCCTTTTGCCCCACAATTAGGGAAATTTCTGCAATTTTGCCCAAAAAGAAGGGAAATTTCTGCCTTGTGCCCCAAAATATGGGGAATTTTTGCCTTTTTGTCTGAAAATAAGAAGAATGCATACCTTTTTGCCATAAAAATGAAAAATTTCTTCATTTTTGCTCCAAAATAAAAGGAATTTCTGCTTTTTTGCCTCTAAATAAGTGGAATTTCTGTCTTTTTACCCCAAAACAAAGGGAATTTGTGTCTTTTTTGCTCCAAAATAAGGAAAATTTCTGATTTATAACCCTGAAATAAATGAAATTTCTGCAAATTTGCCCCAAAATAAGAAAAATTTCTGCCTTTGTGCCCCCAAATAAGGAGAATTTCAGCTTTTTTACCTCAAAATAAGGGAAATTTCTGCATTTTTGCAACAAAATATTAGGAATTTCTGCATTTTTGCCACAAAATATTAGGAATTTCTGCCTTTTTGCCCCAAAATAAGGAAAATTTCTGCCTTTTTTTTCCCTGAAATAAGTGAAATTTCTGCAAATTTGCCCCCAAAAAAAAGAAATTTCTGCCTTTTGCCCCAAAATAAAAAGAATTTCAGCATTTTACCTCAAAATAAGGGAAATTTCTGATTTTTGCACCAAAATATGGAGAATTTCTGCCTTTTTGCCCCAAAATAAGGAAAATTTCTGCATTTTCTCCCTGAAATAAGTGAAATTTCTGCAATTTTGCCCCAAAATAAAGAAAATTTCTGAAATTTTGCCCCACAATTAGGGGAATTTCTGCCATTTTGCTCCAAAATACCAGGAATTTCTGCTATTTTGCCCGAAAATAAGGGGAATGCATACCTTTTTGCCATAAAAAAGGGAAATTTCTTCATTTTTGCCCCAAATTAAGGGAAATTTCTGACTTTTTGCCTTGAAATATGTAAAATTTCTGCAATTTTGCCCTAAAATAAGGGAAATTTCTGCAATTTTTCCCCATAATAAGGGAAATTTCTGGAATTTTGCCACAAAATAAGGGGAATTTCTGTTTTTTTTTTTCCCCAAAAAAGGGAAATTTCTGCAATTTTGCCCTAAAATAAGGGAAATTTCTGGTTTTTTGCCTTTAAATAAGTGGAATTTCTGTCTTTTTCCCCCAAAACAAAGGGAATTTCTGTCATTTTTGCCCCAAAATAATGAAAATTTCTGACTTATTTCCCTGAAATAAGTGAAAGTTCTGCAATTTTGTCCCAATATAAGGGAAATTTCTGCGTTTTTGCCCCCAAATAAGGGGAATTTCAGCCTTTTTACCTCAAAATAAGGGGAATTTCTGAATTATGGCAGAAAATATTAGGAATTTCTGCCTTTTTGCCCCAAAATAAAAAAATTTCTGCCTTTTTTCCCTGAAATAAGTAAAATTTCTGCAATTTTGCCCCTAAATAAGTAAAATTTCTGCAATTTTGCCCCACAATAAGGGAAATTTCTGGAATTTTGCCCCAAAATAAGTGGAATTTCTGATTTTTGCCCCAAAATAAGGAGAATTTCTGCCTTTTTGCCCTACTATTAGTGAAATTTCTGCAATTTTGCCCTAAAATAAGGGAAATTTCTGCAATTTTTCCCCATAATAAGGGAAATTTCTGCAATTTTGCTTCAAAATAAGGGGAATTTCTGTTTTTTGCCCCACAATAAAGACAATTTCTGCAATTTTGCCCCAAAATAAGGGGAATTTCTGCCTTTTTGTCCAAAAATAAGAAGAATGCATACCTTTTTGCCATAAAAAAAGGAAATTTCTTCATTTTTACTCCAAAATAAAGGGACCTTTTGCCTTTTTGCCTCAAAATGAGTGGAATTTCTGTATTTTTCCACCAAAACAAAGGGAATTTCTGTCTTTTTTTCCACAAACTAAGGAAAATTTCTGACTTATTACCCTGAAATAAGTGAAATTTCTGCAAATTTGGCCCAAAATAAGGGAAATTTCTGCCTTTTTGCCCACAAATAATGGGAATTTTAGCCTTTTTACCTCAAAATAAAAGAAATTTCTGCATTTTTGCACCAAAATATGGAGAATTTCTGCATTTTGCCCCAAAATAAGAAAAATTTCTGACTTTTTTCCCTGAAATAAGTGAAATTTCTGCAATTTTGCCCCAAACTAAGTGAAATTTCTGCAATTTTGCCCCAAAATAAAAAAAAATTTCTGGAATTTTGCCCCAAAATAAGTGAAATTTCTGAGTTTTGCCCCAACATAAGAAGAATTTCTTCCTTTTTGCACCACAAATTGTGAAATTTCTGCAATTTTGCCCTAAAATAAGGGAAATTTCTGCAATTTTTCCCCATAATAAGGGAAATTTCTGCAATTTTTCTTCAAAATAAGAGGAATTTATGTTTTTTGCCTCACAATTAGGGAAATTTCTGCAATTTTGCCCTAAAATAAGGGGAATTTCTGCCTTTTGCCCCAAAATATGGGGAATTTCTGCCTTTTTGTTTGAAAATAAGAAGAATACATACCTTTTTGCCATAAATAAGGGAAATTTCTTCATTTTTGCTCCAAAATAAGGGGAATTTTGCCTTTTTGCCTCTAAATAAGTAGAATTTCTGTTTTTTTCCCCCAAAACAAAGATAATTTCTGCCTTTTTTGCCCCAAATAATGAAAATTTCTGACTTATTACCCTGAAATAAGTGAAATTTCTGCAATTTGCCCCAAAAATAGGGAAATTTCTGCCTTTTGCCCAAAAATAAGGGGAATTTCAGCATTTTACCTCAAAATAAATGAAATTTCTGATTTTTGCACCAAAATATGGAGAATTTCTGCTTTTTTACAACAAAAAAAAATTTCTGCTTTTTTTTCCCTGAAATAAGTGAAATTTCTGCAATTTTGATCCAAAATACGGGAAATTTCTGCCTTTTTGCTTGAAAATAAGGGGAATGCATACCTTTTTGCCATAAAAAAGGGAAATTTCTTCATTTTTGCCCCAAATTAAGGGAATTTTCTGAATTTTTGCCCTGAAATATGTGAAATTTCTGCAATTTTAGCCCAAAATAAGGTGAATTTCTGTCTTTTTGCCCCAAAATAATGGGAATTTCTGCCTTTTTGCCCCAAAATAAGAAATATTTTTGCTTTTTTTCTCTGAAATAAGTGAAATTTCTGCAATTTTGCCCTAAAATAAAAGAAATTTCTGCAATTTCTCCCCATAATAAAGGAAATTTCTGGAATTTTGCCTTAAAATAAGGAAAATTTCTGTTTTTTTGCCCCCCAATAAGGGAAATTCCTGCAATTTTGTTCTAAAATAAGGGGAATTTCTGCTTTTTTGCCTCTAAATAAGTGGAATTTCTGTCTTTTTCTTCCAAAACAAAGGGAATTTCTCTAATTTTTGTCCCAAAATAAGGAAAATTTCTGACTTATTACCCTGAAATAAGTGAAATTTCTGCAATTTTGCCCCAATATAAGGGAAATTTCTGCCTTTTTGCCCCCAAATAAGGGGAATTTCAGCCTTTTTACCTCAAAATAAGGGGAATTTCTGAATTTTGGAACAAAATTTTAGGAATTTCTGCCTTTTTGCCCCAAAATAAGGACAATTTCTGCCTTTTTTCCCTGATATAAGTGAAATTTCTGCAATTTTGCCCCAAAATAAGTAAAATTTCTGCAATTTTGCCCCAAAATAAGGGAAATTTCTGGAAATTTGAACCAAAATAAGTGGAATTTCTGAGTTTTGCCCCAAAATAAGGAGAATTTTTGCCTTTTTGCCCACAATTAGTGAAATTTTGCAATTTTCCTCTAAAATAAGAGAAATTTCTGCAATTTTTCCCCATAATAAGGGAAATTTCTGCAATTTTGCTTCAAAATAAGGGGAATTTCTGTTTTTTGCCCCACAATTAGGGAAATTTCTGCAATTTTGCTCCAAAATAAAAGGAATTTCTGCCTTTTGTCCTAAAATATGGGGAAATTCTGCCTTTTTGTCTGAAAATAAGAAGAATGCACACCTTTTTGCCATAAAAAAGGGAAATTTCTTCATTTTTGCTCCAAAATAAGGGGAACTTTTGCTTTTTGCTTCTAAAAAAGTGGAATTTCTGTGTTTTTCCCCAAAACAAAGGGAATTTCTGTCTTTTTTTGCACCAAAATAAGGAAAATTTCTGACTTATTACCCGGAAATAAGTGAAATTTCTGCAAATTTGCCCCAAAATTAGGGAAATTTCTGCCTTTTTGCCCCCAAATATGGGGAATTTCAGCCTTTTTACCTCAAAATAAAGGAAATTTCTGCAACTTTGCAACAAAATATTAGAAATTTCTGCATTTTTGCCACAAAATATTAGGAATTTCTGCCTTTTTGCCCCAAAATAAGGAAAATTTCTGCCTTTTTTTCCCTGAAATAAGTGAAATTTCTGCAATTATGCCCCAAAATAAGTGAAATTTCTGCAAATTTGCCCCAAAATAAGGGAAATTTCTGGAATTTTGCCCCAAAATAAATGGAATTTCTGAGTTTTGCCCCAAAATAAGGAGAATTTCTGCCTTTTTGCCCCACAATTAGTGAAATTTCTGCAATTTTGCCCCAAAAAAAGGAAATTTCTGCCTTTTGCCCCAAAATAAGGGGAATTTCAGCATTTTACCTAAAAATAAGGGAAATTTCTGATTTTTGCACCAAAATATGGAGAATTTCTGCCTTTTTGCCACAAAATAAGAAAAATTTCTGCCTTTTTTCCCTGAAATAAGTGAAATTTCTGCAATTTTGCCCTAAAATAAGTGAAATATCTGCAATTTTGCCCCAAAATAAGGGAAATTTCTGGAATTTTGCCCCAAAATAAGTGGAATTTCTGAGTTTTGCCTCAAAATAAGGAGAATTTCTGCCTTTTTGCCCCACAATGAGTGAAATTTCTTCAATTTTGCCCTAAAATAAGGGCAATTTCTGCAATTTTTCCCCATAATAAGGGAAATTTCTGTAATTTTGCTTCAAAATAAGGGGAATTTCTGTTTTTTGCCCCACAATTAGGGATATTTCTGCAATTTTGCCCCAAAATAAGGGGAATTTCTGCCTTTTGCCCCAAAATATGGGGAATTTCTGCCTTTTTGTTTTAAAATAAGAAGAATGCATACCTATTTTCCATAAAAAAGTGAAATTTCTTCATTTTTGCTTCTAAATAAGAGGAACTTTTGCCTTTTTGCCTCTAAATAAGTAGAATTTCTGTTTTTTCGCCCAAAACAAAGAGAATTTCTGTCTTTTTTGCCCCAAAATAAGTAAAATTTCTGACTTATTACACTGAAATAAGTGAAATTTCTGCAAATTTGCCCCAAAAAAGGGAAATTTCATCCTTTTGCCCAAAAATAAGGGGAATTTCAGCATTTTACCTCAAAATAATGGAAATTTCTGATTTTTGCACCAAAATATGGAGAATTTCTGCCTTTTGCACCAAAATAAGGAAAATTTCTGGCTTTTTTCCTTGAAATAAGTGAAATTTCTGCAATTTTGCCCAAAAATAAGGAGAACTTCTGCCTTTTTGCCCCACAATTAGGGGAATTTCTGCAATTTTGCTCCAAAATATAGGGAATTTCTTCCTTTTGCCCGAAAATAAGGGGAATGCATAGCTTTTTGCTATAAAAAAGGGAAATTTCTTCATTTTTGCCCCAAATTAAGGGAAATTTCTGCCTTTTTGCCCTGAAATATGTGAAATTTCTTCAATTTTAGCCCAAAATAAGGTGAATTTCAGCTTTTTTGCCCCAAAATAATTGGAATTTCTGCCTTTTTGCCCCAAAATAAGAAAAATTTTTGCTTTTTTTCTCTGAATTCAGTGAAATTTCTGCAATTTTGCCCTAAAATAAAAGAAATTTCTGCAATTTTTCCCCATAATAAAGGAAATTTCTGGAATTTTGCCTTAAAATAAGGGGAATTTTTGTTTTTTTGCCCCCAAATAAGGGAAATTTCTGCAATTTTGCCCTAAAATAAGGGGAAGTTATGCTTTTTTGCCTCTAAATAAGTGGAATTTTTGTCTTTTTCTTCCAAAACAAAGGGAATTTCTGTCATTTTTGCCCCAAAATAAGAAAAATTTCTGACTTATTACCCTAAAATAAGTGAAATTTCTGCAATTTTGCCCCAATATAAGGGAAATTTCTGCCTTTTTGCCCCCAAATAAGGGGAAATTTAACCTTTTTACCTCAAAATAAGGGGAATTTCTGAATTTTGGCACAAATATTAGGAATTTCTGCCTTTTTGCCCCAAAATAAGGACAATTTCTGCCTTTTTTCCCTGATATAAGTGAAATTTCTGCAATTTTGCCCCAAAATAAGTAAAATTTCTGCAATTTTGTCCCAAAATAAGGGAAATTTCTGGAATTTTGCCCCAAAATAAGTGGAATTTCTGAGTTTTGCCCCAAAATAAGGGTAATTTCTGCTTTTTGCCCCACAATTAGGGAAATTTCTGCAATTTTGCCCAAAAAGAAGGGAAATTTCTGCCTTTTGCCCCAAAATATGGGGAATTTCTGCCTTTTTGTCTGAAAATAAGAAGAATGCATAACTTTGTGCAATAAAAATGGGAAATTTCTTCATTTTTGCTCCAAAATAAAAGGAATTTCTGCTTTTTTGCCTCTAAATAAGTGGAATTTCTGTCTTTTTCCCCCAAAACAAAGGGATTTTCTGTTTTTTTGGTCCAAAATAAGGAAAATTTCCGACTTATAACCCTGAAATAAATGAAATTTCTGCCAATTTGCCCCAAAATAAGAAAAATTTCTGCCTTTGTGCCCCCAAATAAGGAGAATTTCAGCCTTTTTACCTCAAAATAAGGGAAATTTCTGCATTTTTGCAACAAAATATTAGGAATTTCTGCATTTTTGCCACAAAATGTTAGGAATTTCTGCCTTTTTGCCCCAAAATAAGGAAAATTTCTGCCTTTTTTTTCCCTGAAATAAGTGAAATTTCTGCAAATTTGCCCCAAATAAAGGGAAATTTCTGCCTTTTGCCCCAAAATAAGAAGAATTTCAGCATTTTACCTCAAAATAAGGAAAATTTCTGATTTTTGCACCAAAATATGGAGAATTTCTGCATTTTTGCCCCAAAATTAAGAAAATTTCTGCGTTTTTTCCCTGAAATAAGTGAAATTTTGGCAATTTTGCCCTAAAATAAGTGAAATTTCTGCTATTTTGCCCGAAAATAAGGGGAATGCATACCTTTTTGCCATAAAAAGGGAAATTTCTTCATTTTTGCCCCAAATTAAGGGAAATTTCTGAATTTTTACCCTGAAATATGTAAAATTTCTGCAATTTTAGCCCAAAATAAGGTGAATTTCTGCCTTTTTGCCCCAAAATAATGGGAATTTCTGCGTTTTTGCTCCAAAATAAGAAAAAATTTTTGAATTTTTTCTCTGAAATAAGTGAAATTTCTGCAATTTTGCCCTAAAATAAGGGAAATTTCTGAAATTTTTCCCCATAATAAGGGAAATTTCTGGAATTTTGCCACAAAATATGGGGAATTTCTGTTTTTTTGCCCCCAAATAAGGGGAATTTCAGCCTTTTTACCTCAAAATAAGGCGAATTTCTGAATTTTGGAACAAAATTTTAGGAATTTCTGCCTTTTTTCCCCAAAATAAGGACAATTTCTGCCTTTTTTCCCTGATATAAGTGAAATTTCTGCAATTTTACCCCAAAATAAGTAAAATTTCTGCAATTTTGCCCCAAAATAAGGGAAATTTCTGGAAATTTGCCCCAAAATAAGTGGAATTTCTGAGTTTTGCCCCAAAATAAGGAGAATTTTTGCCTTTTTGCACACAATTAGTGAAATTTCTGCAATTTTCCTCTAAAATAAGAGAAATTTCTGCAATTTTTCCCCATAATAAGGGAAATTTCTGCAATTTTGCTTCAAAATAAGGGGAATTTCTGTTTTTTGCCCCACAATTAGGGAAATTTCTGCAATTTTGCTCCAAAATAAAAGGAATTTCTGCCTTTTGTCCTAAAATATGGGGAAATTCTGCCTTTTTGTCTGAAAATAAGAAGAATGCACACCTTTTTGCCATAAAAAAGGGAAATTTCTTCATTTTTGCTCCAAAATAAGGGGAACTTTTGCTTTTTGCTTCTAAAAAAGTGGAATTTCTGTGTTTTTCCCCCAAAACAAAGGGAATTTCTGTCTTTTTTTGCACCAAAATAAGGAAAATTTCTGACTTATTACCCTGAAATAAGTGAAATTTCTGCAAATTTGCCCCAAAATTAGGGAAATTTCTGCCTTTTTGCCCCCAAATATGGGGAATTTCAGCCTTTTTACCTCAAAATAAAGGAAATTTCTGCAATTATGCCCCAAAATAAGTGAAATTTCTGCAAATTTGCCCCAAAATAAGGGAAATTTCTGGAATTTTGCCCCAAAATAAATGGAATTTCTGAGTTTTGCCCCAAAATAAGGAGAATTTCTGCCTTTTTGCCCCACAATTAGTGAAATTTCTGCAATTTTGCCCCAAAAAAAGGAAATTTCTGCCTTTTGCCCCAAAATAAGGGGAATTTCAGCATTTTACCTAAAAATAAGGGAAATTTCTGATTTTTGCACCAAAATATGGAGAATTTCTGCCTTTTTGCCACAAAATAAGAAAAATTTCTGCCATTTTTCCCTGAAATAAGTGAAATTTCTGCAATTTTGCCCTAAAATAAGTGAAATATCTGCAATTTTGCCCCAAAATAAGGGAAATTTCTGGAATTTTGCCCCAAAATAAGTGGAATTTCTGAGTTTTGCCTCAAAATAAGGAGAATTTCTGCCTTTTTGCCCCACAATGAGTGAAATTTCTTCAATTTTGCCCTAAAATAAGGGCAATTTCTGCAATTTTTCCCCATAATAAGGGAAATTTCTGTAATTTTGCTTCAAAATAAGGGGAATTTCTGTTTTTTGCCCCACAATTAGGGATATTTCTGCAATTTTGCCCCAAAATAAGGGGAATTTCTGCCTTTTGCCCCAAAATATGGGGAATTTCTGCCTTTTTGTTTTAAAATAAGAAGAATGCATACCTTTTTGCCATAAAAAAGTGAAATTTCTTCATTTTTGCTTCTAAATAAGAGGAACTTTTGCCTTTTTGCCTCTAAATAAGTAGAATTTCTGTTTTTTCGCCCAAAACAAAGAGAATTTCTGTCTTTTTTGCGCCAAAATAAGTAAAATTTCTGACTTATTACACTGAAATAAGTGAAATTTCTGCAAATTTGCCCCAAAAAGGGAAATTTCATCCTTTTGCCCAAAAATAAGGGGAATTTCAGCATTTTACCTCAAAATAATGGAAATTTTTGATTTTTGCACCAAAATATGGAGAATTTCTGCCTTTTGCACCAAAATAAGGAAAATTTCTGGCTTTTTTCCCTGAAATAAGTGAAATATCTGCAATTTTGCCCAAAAATAAGGAGAACTTCTGCCTTTTTGCCTCACAATTAGGGGAATTTCTGCAATTTTGCTCCAAAATATAGGGAATTTCTGCCTTTTTGCCCGAAAATAAGGGGAATGTATAGCTTTTTGCTATAAAAAAGGGAAATTTCTTCATTTTTGCCCCAAATTAAGGGAAATTTCTGCCTTTTTGCCCTGAAATATGTGAAATTTCTTCAATTTTAGCCCAAAATAAGGTGAATTTCAGCTTTTTTGCCCCAAAATAATTGGAATTTCTGCCTTTTTGCCCCAAAATAAGAAAAATTTTTGCTTTTTTTCTCTGAATTAAGTGAAATTTCTGCAATTTTGCCCTAAAATAAAAGAAATTTCTGCAATTTTTCCCCATAATAAAGGAAATTTCTGGAATTTTGCCTTAAAATAAGGGGAATTTTTGTTTTTTTGCCCCCAAATAAGGGAAATTTCTGCAATTTTGCCCTAAAATAAGGGGAAGTTCTGCTTTTTTGCCTCTAAATAAGTGGAATTTCTGTCTTTTTCTTCCAAAACAAAGGGAATTTCTGTCATTTTTGCCCCAAAATAAGAAAAATTTCTGACTTATTACCCTAAAATAAGTGAAATTTCTGCAATTTTGCCCCAATATAAGGGAAATTTCTGCCTTTTTGCCCCCAAATAAGGGGAATTTTAACCTTTTTACCTCAAAATAAGGGGAATTTCTGAATTTTGGCACAAATATTAGGAATTTCTGCCTTTTTGCCCCAAAATAAGGACAATTTCTGCCTTTTTTCCCTGATATAAGTGAAATTTCTGCAATTTTGCCCCAAAATAAGTAAAATTTCTGCAATTTTGCCCCAAAATAAGGGAAATTTCTGGAATTTTGCCCCAAAATAAGTGGAATTTCTGAGTTTTGCCCCAAAATAAGGGTAATTTCTGCTTTTTGCCCCACAATTAGGGAAATTTCTGCAATTTTGCCCAAAAAGAAGGGAAATTTCTGCCTTTTGCCCCAAAATATGGGGAATTTCTGCCTTTTTGTCTGAAAATAAGAAGAATGCATAACTTTTTGCAATAAAAATGGGAAATTTCTTCATTTTTGCTCCAAAATAAAAGGAATTTCTGCTTTTTTGCCTCTAAATAAGTGGAATTTCTGTCTTTTTCCCCCAAAACAAAGGGATTTTCTGTTTTTTTGGTCCAAAATAAGGAAAATTTCCGACTTATAACCCTGAAATAAATGAAATTTCTGCAAATTTGCCCCAAAATAAGAAAAAATTCTGCCTTTGTGCCCCCAAATAAGGAGAATATCAGCCTTTTTACCTCAAAATAAGGGAAATTTCTGCATTTTTGCAACAAAATATTAGGAATTTCTGCATTTTTGCCACAAAATGTTAGTAATTTCTGCCTTTTTGCCCCAAAATAAGGAAAATTTCTGCCTTTTTTTTCCCTGAAATAAGTGAAATTTCTGCAAATTTGCCCCAAATAAAGGGAAATTTCTGCCTTTTGCCCCAAAATAAGAAGAATTTCAGCATTTTACCTCAAAATAAGGAAAATTTCTGATTTTTGCACCAAAATATGGAGAATTTCTGCATTTTTGCCCCAAAATTAAGAAAATTTCTGCGTTTTTTCCCTGAAATAAGTGAAATTTTTGCAATTTTGCCCTAAAATAAGTGAAATTTCTGCAATTTTGCCCCAAAATAAGGAAAATTTCTGAAATTTTGCCCCACAATTAGGGGAATTTCTGCAATTTTGCTCCAAAATACAGGGAATTTCTGCTATTTTGCCCGAAAATAAGGGGAATGCATACCTTTTTGCCATAAAAAGGGAAATTTCTTCATTTTTGCCCCAAATTAAGGGAAATTTCTGAATTTTTGCCCTGAAATATGTGAAATTTCTGCAATTTTAGCCCAAAATAAGGTGAATTTCTGTCTTTTTGCCCCAAAATAATGGGAATTTCTGCCTTTTTGCCCCAAAATAAGAAATATTTTTGCTTTTTTTCTCTGAAATAAGTGAAATTTCTGCAATTTTGCCCTAAAATAAAAGAAATTTCTGCAATTTCTCCCCATAATAAAGGAAATTTCTGGAATTTTGCCTTAAAATAAGGGGAATTTCTGTTTTTTTGCCCCCCAATAAGGGAAATTCCTGCAATTTTGTTCTAAAATAAGGGGAATTTCTGCTTTTTTGCCTCTAAATAAGTGGAATTTCTGTCTTTTTCCCAAAAACAAAGGGAATTTCTCTCATTTTTGTCCCAAAATAAGGAAAATTTCTGAGTTATTACCCTGAAATAAGTGAAATTTCTGCAATTTTGCCCCAATATAAGGGAAATTTCTGCCTTTTTGCCCCCAAATAAGGGGAATTTCAGCCTTTTTACCTCAAAATAAGGGGAATTTCTGAATTTTGGAACAAAATTTTAGGAATTTCTGCCTTTTTGCCCCAAAATAATGACAATTTCTGCTTTTTTTCCCTGATATAAGTGAAATTTCTGCAATTTTGCCCCAAAATAAGTAAAATTTCTGCAATTTTGCCCCAAAATAAGGGAAATTTCTGGAAATTTGCCCCAAAATAAGTGGAATTTCTGAGTTTTGCCCCAAAATAAGGAGAATTTTTGCCTTTTTGCCCACAATTAGTGAAATTTCTGCAATTTTCCTCTAAAATAAGAGAAATTTCTGCAATTTTTCCTCATAATAAGGGAAATTTCTGCAATTTTGCTTCAAAATAAGGGGAATTTCTGTTTTTTGCCCCACAATTAGGGAAATTTCTGCAATTTTGCTCCAAAATAAAAGGAATTTCTGCCTTTTGTCCTAAAATATGGGGAAATTCTGCCTTTTTGTCTGAAAATAAGAAGAATGCACACCTTTTTGCCATAAAAAAGGGAAATTTCTTCATTTTTGCTCCAAAATAAGGGGAACTTTTGCTTTTTGCTCCTAAAAAAGTGGAATTTCTGTGTTTTTCCCCCAAAACAAAGGGAATTTCTGTCTTTTTTTGCACCAAAATAAGGAAAATTTCTGACTTATTACCCTGAAATAAGTGAAATTTCTGCAAATTTGCCCCAAAATTAGGGAAATTTCTGCCTTTTTGCCCCCAAATATGGGGAATTTCAGCCTTTTTACCTCAAAATAAAGGAAATTTCTGCAACTTTGCAACAAAATATTAGGAATTTCTGCATTTTTGCCACAAAATATTAGGAATTTCTTCCTTTTTGCCCCAAAATAAAAAAAAATTCTGCCTTTTTTTCCCTGAAATAAGTGAAATTTCTGCAATTATGCCCCAAAATAAGTGAAATTTCTGCAAATTTGCCCCAAAATAAGGGAAATTTCTGGAATTTTGCCCCAAAATAAGTGGAATTTCTGAGTTTTGCCTCAAAATAAGGAGAATTTCTGCCTTTTTGCCCCACAATGAGTGAAATTTCTTCAATTTTGCCCTAAAATAAGGGCAATTTCTGCAATTTTTCCCCATAATAAGGGAAATTTCTGTAATTTTGCTTCAAAATAAGGGGAATTTCTGTTTTTTGCCCCACAATTAGGGATATTTCTGCAATTTTGCCCCAAAATAAGGGGAATTTCTGCCTTTTGCCCCAAAATATGGGGAATTTCTGCCTTTTTGTTTTAAAATAAGAAGAATGCATACCTATTTTCCATAAAAAAGTGAAATTTCTTCATTTTTGCTTCTAAATAAGAGGAACTTTTGCCTTTTTGCCTCTAAATAAGTAGAATTTCTGTTTTTTCGCCCAAAACAAAGAGAATTTCTGTCTTTTTTGCCCCAAAATAAGTAAAATTTCTGACTTATTACACTGAAATAAGTGAAATTTCTGCAAATTTGCCCCAAAAAAGGGAAATTTCATCCTTTTGCCCAAAAATAAGGGGAATTTCAGCATTTTACCTCAAAATAATGGAAATTTCTGATTTTTGCACCAAAATATGGAGAATTTCTGCCTTTTGCACCAAAATAAGGAAAATTTCTGGCTTTTTTCCTTGAAATAAGTGAAATTTCTGCAATTTTGCCCAAAAATAAGGAGAACTTCTGCCTTTTTGCCCCACAATTAGGGGAATTTCTGCAATTTTGCTCCAAAATATAGGGAATTTCTTCCTTTTGCCCGAAAATAAGGGGAATGCATAGCTTTTTGCTATAAAAAAGGGAAATTTCTTCATTTTTGCCCCAAATTAAGGGAAATTTCTGCCTTTTTGCCCTGAAATATGTGAAATTTCTTCAATTTTAGCCCAAAATAAGGTGAATTTCAGCTTTTTTGCCCCAAAATAATTGGAATTTCTGCCTTTTTGCCCCAAAATAAGAAAAATTTTTGCTTTTTTTCTCTGAATTCAGTGAAATTTCTGCAATTTTGCCCTAAAATAAAAGAAATTTCTGCAAT
Source organism: Micromys minutus (assembly GCF_963924665.1). Lineage (NCBI taxonomy): Eukaryota > Metazoa > Chordata > Mammalia > Rodentia > Muridae > Micromys > Micromys minutus. The sequence continues at coordinate 209,907 of NW_027667443.1, forward strand.
TTTTCCCCATAATAAAGGAAATTTCTGGAATTTTGCCTTAAAATAAGGGGAATTTTTGTTTTTTTGCCCCCAAATAAGGGAAATTTCTGCAATTTTGCCCTAAAATAAGGGGAAGTTATGCTTTTTTGCCTCTAAATAAGTGGAATTTTTGTCTTTTTCTTCCAAAACAAAGGGAATTTCTGTCATTTTTGCCCCAAAATAAGAAAAATTTCTGACTTATTACCCTAAAATAAGTGAAATTTCTGCAATTTTGCCCCAATATAAGGGAAATTTCTGCCTTTTTGCCCCCAAATAAGGGGAAATTTAACCTTTTTACCTCAAAATAAGGGGAATTTCTGAATTTTGGCACAAATATTAGGAATTTCTGCCTTTTTGCCCCAAAATAAGGACAATTTCTGCCTTTTTTCCCTGATATAAGTGAAATTTCTGCAATTTTGCCCCAAAATAAGTAAAATTTCTGCAATTTTGTCCCAAAATAAGGGAAATTTCTGGAATTTTGCCCCAAAATAAGTGGAATTTCTGAGTTTTGCCCCAAAATAAGGGTAATTTCTGCTTTTTGCCCCACAATTAGGGAAATTTCTGCAATTTTGCCCAAAAAGAAGGGAAATTTCTGCCTTTTGCCCCAAAATATGGGGAATTTCTGCCTTTTTGTCTGAAAATAAGAAGAATGCATAACTTTGTGCAATAAAAATGGGAAATTTCTTCATTTTTGCTCCAAAATAAAAGGAATTTCTGCTTTTTTGCCTCTAAATAAGTGGAATTTCTGTCTTTTTCCCCCAAAACAAAGGGATTTTCTGTTTTTTTGGTCCAAAATAAGGAAAATTTCCGACTTATAACCCTGAAATAAATGAAATTTCTGCCAATTTGCCCCAAAATAAGAAAAATTTCTGCCTTTGTGCCCCCAAATAAGGAGAATTTCAGCCTTTTTACCTCAAAATAAGGGAAATTTCTGCATTTTTGCAACAAAATATTAGGAATTTCTGCATTTTTGCCACAAAATGTTAGGAATTTCTGCCTTTTTGCCCCAAAATAAGGAAAATTTCTGCCTTTTTTTTCCCTGAAATAAGTGAAATTTCTGCAAATTTGCCCCAAATAAAGGGAAATTTCTGCCTTTTGCCCCAAAATAAGAAGAATTTCAGCATTTTACCTCAAAATAAGGAAAATTTCTGATTTTTGCACCAAAATATGGAGAATTTCTGCATTTTTGCCCCAAAATTAAGAAAATTTCTGCGTTTTTTCCCTGAAATAAGTGAAATTTTGGCAATTTTGCCCTAAAATAAGTGAAATTTCTGCTATTTTGCCCGAAAATAAGGGGAATGCATACCTTTTTGCCATAAAAAGGGAAATTTCTTCATTTTTGCCCCAAATTAAGGGAAATTTCTGAATTTTTACCCTGAAATATGTAAAATTTCTGCAATTTTAGCCCAAAATAAGGTGAATTTCTGCCTTTTTGCCCCAAAATAATGGGAATTTCTGCGTTTTTGCTCCAAAATAAGAAAAAATTTTTGAATTTTTTCTCTGAAATAAGTGAAATTTCTGCAATTTTGCCCTAAAATAAGGGAAATTTCTGAAATTTTTCCCCATAATAAGGGAAATTTCTGGAATTTTGCCACAAAATATGGGGAATTTCTGTTTTTTTGCCCCCAAATAAGGGGAATTTCAGCCTTTTTACCTCAAAATAAGGCGAATTTCTGAATTTTGGAACAAAATTTTAGGAATTTCTGCCTTTTTTCCCCAAAATAAGGACAATTTCTGCCTTTTTTCCCTGATATAAGTGAAATTTCTGCAATTTTACCCCAAAATAAGTAAAATTTCTGCAATTTTGCCCCAAAATAAGGGAAATTTCTGGAAATTTGCCCCAAAATAAGTGGAATTTCTGAGTTTTGCCCCAAAATAAGGAGAATTTTTGCCTTTTTGCACACAATTAGTGAAATTTCTGCAATTTTCCTCTAAAATAAGAGAAATTTCTGCAATTTTTCCCCATAATAAGGGAAATTTCTGCAATTTTGCTTCAAAATAAGGGGAATTTCTGTTTTTTGCCCCACAATTAGGGAAATTTCTGCAATTTTGCTCCAAAATAAAAGGAATTTCTGCCTTTTGTCCTAAAATATGGGGAAATTCTGCCTTTTTGTCTGAAAATAAGAAGAATGCACACCTTTTTGCCATAAAAAAGGGAAATTTCTTCATTTTTGCTCCAAAATAAGGGGAACTTTTGCTTTTTGCTTCTAAAAAAGTGGAATTTCTGTGTTTTTCCCCCAAAACAAAGGGAATTTCTGTCTTTTTTTGCACCAAAATAAGGAAAATTTCTGACTTATTACCCTGAAATAAGTGAAATTTCTGCAAATTTGCCCCAAAATTAGGGAAATTTCTGCCTTTTTGCCCCCAAATATGGGGAATTTCAGCCTTTTTACCTCAAAATAAAGGAAATTTCTGCAATTATGCCCCAAAATAAGTGAAATTTCTGCAAATTTGCCCCAAAATAAGGGAAATTTCTGGAATTTTGCCCCAAAATAAATGGAATTTCTGAGTTTTGCCCCAAAATAAGGAGAATTTCTGCCTTTTTGCCCCACAATTAGTGAAATTTCTGCAATTTTGCCCCAAAAAAAGGAAATTTCTGCCTTTTGCCCCAAAATAAGGGGAATTTCAGCATTTTACCTAAAAATAAGGGAAATTTCTGATTTTTGCACCAAAATATGGAGAATTTCTGCCTTTTTGCCACAAAATAAGAAAAATTTCTGCCATTTTTCCCTGAAATAAGTGAAATTTCTGCAATTTTGCCCTAAAATAAGTGAAATATCTGCAATTTTGCCCCAAAATAAGGGAAATTTCTGGAATTTTGCCCCAAAATAAGTGGAATTTCTGAGTTTTGCCTCAAAATAAGGAGAATTTCTGCCTTTTTGCCCCACAATGAGTGAAATTTCTTCAATTTTGCCCTAAAATAAGGGCAATTTCTGCAATTTTTCCCCATAATAAGGGAAATTTCTGTAATTTTGCTTCAAAATAAGGGGAATTTCTGTTTTTTGCCCCACAATTAGGGATATTTCTGCAATTTTGCCCCAAAATAAGGGGAATTTCTGCCTTTTGCCCCAAAATATGGGGAATTTCTGCCTTTTTGTTTTAAAATAAGAAGAATGCATACCTTTTTGCCATAAAAAAAGTGAAATTTCTTCATTTTTGCTTCTAAATAAGAGGAACTTTTGCCTTTTTGCCTCTAAATAAGTAGAATTTCTGTTTTTTCGCCCAAAACAAAGAGAATTTCTGTCTTTTTTGCGCCAAAATAAGTAAAATTTCTGACTTATTACACTGAAATAAGTGAAATTTCTGCAAATTTGCCCCAAAAAGGGAAATTTCATCCTTTTGCCCAAAAATAAGGGGAATTTCAGCATTTTACCTCAAAATAATGGAAATTTTTGATTTTTGCACCAAAATATGGAGAATTTCTGCCTTTTGCACCAAAATAAGGAAAATTTCTGGCTTTTTTCCCTGAAATAAGTGAAATATCTGCAATTTTGCCCAAAAATAAGGAGAACTTCTGCCTTTTTGCCTCACAATTAGGGGAATTTCTGCAATTTTGCTCCAAAATATAGGGAATTTCTGCCTTTTTGCCCGAAAATAAGGGGAATGTATAGCTTTTTGCTATAAAAAAGGGAAATTTCTTCATTTTTGCCCCAAATTAAGGGAAATTTCTGCCTTTTTGCCCTGAAATATGTGAAATTTCTTCAATTTTAGCCCAAAATAAGGTGAATTTCAGCTTTTTTGCCCCAAAATAATTGGAATTTCTGCCTTTTTGCCCCAAAATAAGAAAAATTTTTGCTTTTTTTCTCTGAATTAAGTGAAATTTCTGCAATTTTGCCCTAAAATAAAAGAAATTTCTGCAATTTTTCCCCATAATAAAGGAAATTTCTGGAATTTTGCCTTAAAATAAGGGGAATTTTTGTTTTTTTGCCCCCAAATAAGGGAAATTTCTGCAATTTTGCCCTAAAATAAGGGGAAGTTCTGCTTTTTTGCCTCTAAATAAGTGGAATTTCTGTCTTTTTCTTCCAAAACAAAGGGAATTTCTGTCATTTTTGCCCCAAAATAAGAAAAATTTCTGACTTATTACCCTAAAATAAGTGAAATTTCTGCAATTTTGCCCCAATATAAGGGAAATTTCTGCCTTTTTGCCCCCAAATAAGGGGAATTTTAACCTTTTTACCTCAAAATAAGGGGAATTTCTGAATTTTGGCACAAATATTAGGAATTTCTGCCTTTTTGCCCCAAAATAAGGACAATTTCTGCCTTTTTTCCCTGATATAAGTGAAATTTCTGCAATTTTGCCCCAAAATAAGTAAAATTTCTGCAATTTTGCCCCAAAATAAGGGAAATTTCTGGAATTTTGCCCCAAAATAAGTGGAATTTCTGAGTTTTGCCCCAAAATAAGGGTAATTTCTGCTTTTTGCCCCACAATTAGGGAAATTTCTGCAATTTTGCCCAAAAAGAAGGGAAATTTCTGCCTTTTGCCCCAAAATATGGGGAATTTCTGCCTTTTTGTCTGAAAATAAGAAGAATGCATAACTTTTTGCAATAAAAATGGGAAATTTCTTCATTTTTGCTCCAAAATAAAAGGAATTTCTGCTTTTTTGCCTCTAAATAAGTGGAATTTCTGTCTTTTTCCCCCAAAACAAAGGGATTTTCTGTTTTTTTGGTCCAAAATAAGGAAAATTTCCGACTTATAACCCTGAAATAAATGAAATTTCTGCAAATTTGCCCCAAAATAAGAAAAAATTCTGCCTTTGTGCCCCCAAATAAGGAGAATATCAGCCTTTTTACCTCAAAATAAGGGAAATTTCTGCATTTTTGCAACAAAATATTAGGAATTTCTGCATTTTTGCCACAAAATGTTAGTAATTTCTGCCTTTTTGCCCCAAAATAAGGAAAATTTCTGCCTTTTTTTTCCCTGAAATAAGTGAAATTTCTGCAAATTTGCCCCAAATAAAGGGAAATTTCTGCCTTTTGCCCCAAAATAAGAAGAATTTCAGCATTTTACCTCAAAATAAGGAAAATTTCTGATTTTTGCACCAAAATATGGAGAATTTCTGCATTTTTGCCCCAAAATTAAGAAAATTTCTGCGTTTTTTCCCTGAAATAAGTGAAATTTTTGCAATTTTGCCCTAAAATAAGTGAAATTTCTGCAATTTTGCCCCAAAATAAGGAAAATTTCTGAAATTTTGCCCCACAATTAGGGGAATTTCTGCAATTTTGCTCCAAAATACAGGGAATTTCTGCTATTTTGCCCGAAAATAAGGGGAATGCATACCTTTTTGCCATAAAAAGGGAAATTTCTTCATTTTTGCCCCAAATTAAGGGAAATTTCTGAATTTTTGCCCTGAAATATGTGAAATTTCTGCAATTTTAGCCCAAAATAAGGTGAATTTCTGTCTTTTTGCCCCAAAATAATGGGAATTTCTGCCTTTTTGCCCCAAAATAAGAAATATTTTTGCTTTTTTTCTCTGAAATAAGTGAAATTTCTGCAATTTTGCCCTAAAATAAAAGAAATTTCTGCAATTTCTCCCCATAATAAAGGAAATTTCTGGAATTTTGCCTTAAAATAAGGGGAATTTCTGTTTTTTTGCCCCCCAATAAGGGAAATTCCTGCAATTTTGTTCTAAAATAAGGGGAATTTCTGCTTTTTTGCCTCTAAATAAGTGGAATTTCTGTCTTTTTCCCAAAAACAAAGGGAATTTCTCTCATTTTTGTCCCAAAATAAGGAAAATTTCTGAGTTATTACCCTGAAATAAGTGAAATTTCTGCAATTTTGCCCCAATATAAGGGAAATTTCTGCCTTTTTGCCCCCAAATAAGGGGAATTTCAGCCTTTTTACCTCAAAATAAGGGGAATTTCTGAATTTTGGAACAAAATTTTAGGAATTTCTGCCTTTTTGCCCCAAAATAATGACAATTTCTGCTTTTTTTCCCTGATATAAGTGAAATTTCTGCAATTTTGCCCCAAAATAAGTAAAATTTCTGCAATTTTGCCCCAAAATAAGGGAAATTTCTGGAAATTTGCCCCAAAATAAGTGGAATTTCTGAGTTTTGCCCCAAAATAAGGAGAATTTTTGCCTTTTTGCCCACAATTAGTGAAATTTCTGCAATTTTCCTCTAAAATAAGAGAAATTTCTGCAATTTTTCCTCATAATAAGGGAAATTTCTGCAATTTTGCTTCAAAATAAGGGGAATTTCTGTTTTTTGCCCCACAATTAGGGAAATTTCTGCAATTTTGCTCCAAAATAAAAGGAATTTCTGCCTTTTGTCCTAAAATATGGGGAAATTCTGCCTTTTTGTCTGAAAATAAGAAGAATGCACACCTTTTTGCCATAAAAAAGGGAAATTTCTTCATTTTTGCTCCAAAATAAGGGGAACTTTTGCTTTTTGCTCCTAAAAAAGTGGAATTTCTGTGTTTTTCCCCCAAAACAAAGGGAATTTCTGTCTTTTTTTGCACCAAAATAAGGAAAATTTCTGACTTATTACCCTGAAATAAGTGAAATTTCTGCAAATTTGCCCCAAAATTAGGGAAATTTCTGCCTTTTTGCCCCCAAATATGGGGAATTTCAGCCTTTTTACCTCAAAATAAAGGAAATTTCTGCAACTTTGCAACAAAATATTAGGAATTTCTGCATTTTTGCCACAAAATATTAGGAATTTCTTCCTTTTTGCCCCAAAATAAAAAAAAATTCTGCCTTTTTTTCCCTGAAATAAGTGAAATTTCTGCAATTATGCCCCAAAATAAGTGAAATTTCTGCAAATTTGCCCCAAAATAAGGGAAATTTCTGGAATTTTGCCCCAAAATAAGTGGAATTTCTGAGTTTTGCCTCAAAATAAGGAGAATTTCTGCCTTTTTGCCCCACAATGAGTGAAATTTCTTCAATTTTGCCCTAAAATAAGGGCAATTTCTGCAATTTTTCCCCATAATAAGGGAAATTTCTGTAATTTTGCTTCAAAATAAGGGGAATTTCTGTTTTTTGCCCCACAATTAGGGATATTTCTGCAATTTTGCCCCAAAATAAGGGGAATTTCTGCCTTTTGCCCCAAAATATGGGGAATTTCTGCCTTTTTGTTTTAAAATAAGAAGAATGCATACCTTTTTGCCATAAAAAAAGTGAAATTTCTTCATTTTTGCTTCTAAATAAGAGGAACTTTTGCCTTTTTGCCTCTAAATAAGTAGAATTTCTGTTTTTTCGCCCAAAACAAAGAGAATTTCTGTCTTTTTTGCGCCAAAATAAGTAAAATTTCTGACTTATTACACTGAAATAAGTGAAATTTCTGCAAATTTGCCCCAAAAATGGAAATTTCATCCTTTTGCCCAAAAATAAGGGGAATTTCAGCATTTTACCTCAAAATAATGGAAATTTTTGATTTTTGCACCAAAATATGGAGAATTTCTGCCTTTTGCACCAAAATAAGGAAAATTTCTGGCTTTTTTCCCTGAAATAAGTGAAATATCTGCAATTTTGCCCAAAAATAAGGAGAACTTCTGCCTTTTTGCCTCACAATTAGGGGAATTTCTGCAATTTTGCTCCAAAATATAGGGAATTTCTGCCTTTTTGCCCGAAAATAAGGGGAATGTATAGCTTTTTGCTATAAAAAAGGGAAATTTCTTCATTTTTGCCCCAAATTAAGGGAAATTTCTGCCTTTTTGCCCTGAAATATGTGAAATTTCTTCAATTTTAGCCCAAAATAAGGTGAATTTCAGCTTTTTTGCCCCAAAATAATTGGAATTTCTGCCTTTTTGCCCCAAAATAAGAAAAATTTTTGCTTTTTTTCTCTGAATTAAGTGAAATTTCTGCAATTTTGCCCTAAAATAAAAGAAATTTCTGCAATTTTTCCCCATAATAAAGGAAATTTCTGGAATTTTGCCTTAAAATAAGGGGAATTTTTGTTTTTTTGCCCCCAAATAAGGGAAATTTCTGCAATTTTGCCCTAAAATAAGGGGAAGTTCTGCTTTTTTGCCTCTAAATAAGTGGAATTTCTGTCTTTTTCTTCCAAAACAAAGGGAATTTCTGTCATTTTTGCCCCAAAATAAGAAAAATTTCTGACTTATTACCCTAAAATAAGTGAAATTTCTGCAATTTTGCCCCAATATAAGGGAAATTTCTGCCTTTTTGCCCCCAAATAAGGGGAATTTTAACCTTTTTACCTCAAAATAAGGGGAATTTCTGAATTTTGGCACAAATATTAGGAATTTCTGCATTTTGCCCCAAAATAAGGACAATTTCTGCCTTTTTTCCCTGATATAAGTGAAATTTCTGCAATTTTGCCCCAAAATAAGTAAAATTTCTGCAATTTTGCCCCAAAATAAGGGAAATTTCTGGAATTTTGCCCCAAAATAAGTGGAATTTCTGAGTTTTGCCCCAAAATAAGGGTAATTTCTGCTTTTTGCCCCACAATTAGGGAAATTTCTGCAATTTTGCCCAAAAAGAAGGGAAATTTCTGCCTTTTGCCCCAAAATATGGGGAATTTCTGCCTTTTTGTCTGAAAATAAGAAGAATGCATAACTTTTTGCAATAAAAATGGGAAATTTCTTCATTTTTGCTCCAAAATAAAAGGAATTTCTGCTTTTTTGCCTCTAAATAAGTGGAATTTCTGTCTTTTTCCCCCAAAACAAAGGGATTTTCTGTTTTTTTGGTCCAAAATAAGGAAAATTTCCGACTTATAACCCTGAAATAAATGAAATTTCTGCAAATTTGCCCCAAAATAAGAAAAAATTCTGCCTTTGTGCCCCCAAATAAGGAGAATATCAGCCTTTTTACCTCAAAATAAGGGAAATTTCTGCATTTTTGCAACAAAATATTAGGAATTTCTGCATTTTTGCCACAAAATGTTAGTAATTTCTGCCTTTTTGCCCCAAAATAAGGAAAATTTCTGCCTTTTTTTTCCCTGAAATAAGTGAAATTTCTGCAAATTTGCCCCAAATAAAGGGAAATTTCTGCCTTTTGCCCCAAAATAAGAAGAATTTCAGCATTTTACCTCAAAATAAGGAAAATTTCTGATTTTTGCACCAAAATATGGAGAATTTCTGCATTTTTGCCCCAAAATTAAGAAAATTTCTGCGTTTTTTCCCTGAAATAAGTGAAATTTTTGCAATTTTGCCCTAAAATAAGTGAAATTTCTGCAATTTTGCCCCAAAATAAGGAAAATTTCTGAAATTTTGCCCCACAATTAGGGGAATTTCTGCAATTTTGCTCCAAAATACAGGGAATTTCTGCTATTTTGCCCGAAAATAAGGGGAATGCATACCTTTTTGCCATAAAAAGGGAAATTTCTTCATTTTTGCCCCAAATTAAGGGAAATTTCTGAATTTTTGCCCTGAAATATGTGAAATTTCTGCAATTTTAGCCCAAAATAAGGTGAATTTCTGTCTTTTTGCCCCAAAATAATGGGAATTTCTGCCTTTTTGCCCCAAAATAAGAAATATTTTTGCTTTTTTTCTCTGAAATAAGTGAAATTTCTGCAATTTTGCCCTAAAATAAAAGAAATTTCTGCAATTTCTCCCCATAATAAAGGAAATTTCTGGAATTTTGCCTTAAAATAAGGGGAATTTCTGTTTTTTTGCCCCCCAATAAGGGAAATTCCTGCAATTTTGTTCTAAAATAAGGGGAATTTCTGCTTTTTTGCCTCTAAATAAGTGGAATTTCTGTCTTTTTCCCAAAAACAAAGGGAATTTCTCTCATTTTTGTCCCAAAATAAGGAAAATTTCTGAGTTATTACCCTGAAATAAGTGAAATTTCTGCAATTTTGCCCCAATATAAGGGAAATTTCTGCCTTTTTGCCCCCAAATAAGGGGAATTTCAGCCTTTTTACCTCAAAATAAGGGGAATTTCTGAATTTTGGAACAAAATTTTAGGAATTTCTGCCTTTTTGCCCCAAAATAATGACAATTTCTGCTTTTTTTCCCTGATATAAGTGAAATTTCTGCAATTTTGCCCCAAAATAAGTAAAATTTCTGCAATTTTGCCCCAAAATAAGGGAAATTTCTGGAAATTTGCCCCAAAATAAGTGGAATTTCTGAGTTTTGCCCCAAAATAAGGAGAATTTTTGCCTTTTTGCCCACAATTAGTGAAATTTCTGCAATTTTCCTCTAAAATAAGAGAAATTTCTGCAATTTTTCCTCATAATAAGGGAAATTTCTGCAATTTTGCTTCAAAATAAGGGGAATTTCTGTTTTTTGCCCCACAATTAGGGAAATTTCTGCAATTTTGCTCCAAAATAAAAGGAATTTCTGCCTTTTGTCCTAAAATATGGGGAAATTCTGCCTTTTTGTCTGAAAATAAGAAGAATGCACACCTTTTTGCCATAAAAAAGGGAAATTTCTTCATTTTTGCTCCAAAATAAGGGGAACTTTTGCTTTTTGCTCCTAAAAAAGTGGAATTTCTGTGTTTTTCCCCCAAAACAAAGGGAATTTCTGTCTTTTTTTGCACCAAAATAAGGAAAATTTCTGACTTATTACCCTGAAATAAGTGAAATTTCTGCAAATTTGCCCCAAAATTAGGGAAATTTCTGCCTTTTTGCCCCCAAATATGGGGAATTTCAGCCTTTTTACCTCAAAATAAAGGAAATTTCTGCAACTTTGCAACAAAATATTAGGAATTTCTGCATTTTTGCCACAAAATATTAGGAATTTCTGCCTTTTTGCCCCAAAATAAAAAAAAATTCTGCCTTTTTTTCCCTGAAATAAGTGAAATTTCTGCAATTATGCCCCAAAATAAGTGAAATTTCTGCAAATTTGCCCCAAAATAAGGGAAATTTCTGGAATTTTGCCCCAAAATAAGTGGAATTTCTGAGTTTTGCCCCAAAATAAGGAGAATTTCTGCCTTTTTGCCCCACAATTAGTGAAATTTCTGCAATTTTGCCCCAAAAAAAGGAAATTTCTGCCTTTTGCCCCAAAATAAGGGGAATTTCAGCATTTTACCTAAAAATAAGGGTAATTTCTGATTTTTGCACCAAAATATGGAGAATTTCTGCCTTTTTGCCACAAAATAAGAAAAATTTCTGCTTTTTTTCCCTGAAATAAGTGAAATTTCTGCAATTTTGCCCTAAAATAAGTGAAATATCTGCAATTTTGCCCCAAAATAAGGGAAATTTCTGGAATTTTGCCCCAAAATAAGTGGAATTTCTGAGTTTTGCCTCAAAATAAGGAGAATTTCTGCCTTTTTGCCCCACAATGAGTGAAATTTCTTCAATTTTGCCCTAAAATAAGGGCAATTTCTGCAATTTTTCCCCATAATAAGGGAAATTTCTGTAATTTTGCTTCAAAATAAGGGGAATTTCTGTTTTTTGCCCCACAATTAGGGATATTTCTGCAATTTTGCCCCAAAATAAGGGGAATTTCTGCCTTTTGCCCCAAAATATGGGGAATTTCTGCCTTTTTGTTTTAAAATAAGAAGAATGCATACCTTTTTGCCATAAAAAAGTGAAATTTCTTCATTTTTGCTTCTAAATAAGAGGAACTTTTGCCTTTTTGCCTCTAACTAAGTAGAATTTCTGTTTTTTCGCCCAAAACAATGATTATTTCTGTATTTTTGCCCCAAAATAAGTAAAATTTCTGACTTATTACACTGAAATAAGTGAAATTTCTGCAAATTTGCCCCAAAAAAGGGAAATTTCATCCTTTTGCCCAAAAATAAGGGGAATTTCAGCATTTTACCTCAAAATAATGGAAATTTCTGATTTTTGCACCAAAATATGGAGAATTTCTGCCTTTTGCACCAAAATAAGGAAAATTTCTGGCTTTTTTCCCTGAAATAAGTGAAATTTCTGCAATTTTGCCCCAAAATAAGGAGAACTTCTGACTTTTTGCCCCACAATTAGGGGAATTTCTGCAATTTTGCTCCAAAATATAGGGAATTTCTGCCTTTTTGCCCGAAAATAAGGGGAATACATAGCTTTTTGCTATAAAAAAGGGAAATTTCTTCATTTTGCCCCAAATTAAGGGAAATTTCTGCCTTTTTGCCCTGAAATATGTGAAATTTCTTCAATTTTAGCCCAAAATAAGGTGATTTTCAGCTTTTTTGCCCCAAAATAATTGGAATTTCTGCCTTTTTGCCCCAAAATAAGAAAAATTTTTGCTTTTTTTCTCTGAAATAAGTGAAATTTCTGCAATTTTGCCCTAAAATAAAAGAAATTTCTGCAATTTTTCCCCATAATAAAGGAAATTTCTGGAATTTTGCCTTAAAATAAGGGGAATTTTTGTTTTTTTGCCACCAAATAAGGGAAATTTCTGCAATTTTGCCCTAAAATAAGGGGAAGTTCTGCTTTTTTGCCTCTAAATAAGTGGAATTTCTGTCTTTTTCTTCCAAAACAAAGGGAATTTCTGTCATTTTTGCCCCAAAATAAGAAAAATTTCTGACTTATTACCCTAAAATAAGTGAAATTTCTGCAATTTTGCCCCAATATAAGGGAAATTTCTGCCTTTTTGCCCCCAAATAAGGGGAATTTTAACCTTTTTACCTCAAAATAAGGGGAATTTCTGAATTTTGGCACAAATATTAGGAATTTCTGCCTTTTTGCCCCAAAATAAGGACAATTTCTGCCTTTTTTCCCTGATATAAGTGAAATTTCTGCAATTTTGCCCCAAAATAAGTAAAATTTCTGCAATTTTGCCCCAAAATAAGGGAAATTTCTGGAATTTTGCCCCAAAATAAGTGGAATTTCTGAGTTTTGCCCCAAAATAAGGGTAATTTCTGCTTTTTGCCCCACAATTAGGGAAATTTCTGCAATTTTGCCCAAAAAGAAGGGAAATTTCTGCCTTTTGCCCCAAAATATGGGGAATTTCTGCCTTTTTGTCTGAAAATAAGAAGAATGCATAACTTTTTGCAATAAAAATGGGAAATTTCTTCATTTTTGCTCCAAAATAAAAGGAATTTCTGCTTTTTGCCTCTAAATAAGTGGAATTTCTGTCTTTTTCCCCCAAAACAAAGGGAATTTCTGTTTTTTTGGTGCAAAATAAGGAAAATTTCTGACTTATAACCCTGAAATAAATGAAATTTCTGCAAATTTGCCCCAAAAGAAGAAAAATTTCTGCCTTTGTGCCCCCAAATAAGGAGAATTTCAGCCTTTTTACCTCAAAATAAGGAAAATTTCTGATTTTTGCACCAAAATATGGAGAATTTCTGCATTTTTGCCCCAAAATTAAGAAAATTTCTGCGTTTTTTCCCTGAAATAAGTGAAATTTTTGCAATTTTGCCCTAAAATAAGTGAAATTTCTGCAATTTTGCCCCAAAATAAGGAAAATTTCTGAAATTTTGCCCCACAATTAGGGGAATTTCTGCAATTTTGCTCCAAAATACAGGGAATTTCTGCTATTTTGCCCGAAAATAAGGGGAATGCATACCTTTTTGCCATAAAAAGGGAAATTTCTTCATTTTTGCCCCAAATTAAGGGAAATTTCTGAATTTTTGCCCTGAAATATGTAAAATTTCTGCAATTTTAGCCCAAAATAAGGTGAATTTCTGCCTTTTTGCCCCAAAATAATGGGAATTTCTGCCTTTTTGCTCCAAAATAAGAAAAAAATTTTGAATTTTTTCTCTGAAATAAGTGAAATTTCTGCAATTTTGCCCTAAAATAAGGGAAATTTCTGAAATTTTTCCCCATAATAAGGGAAATTTCTGGAATTTTGCCACAAAATAAGGGGAATTTCTGTTTTTTTTGCCCCCAAATAAGGGAAATTTCTGCAATTTTGCCCTAAAATAAAAGGAATTTCTGGTTTTTTGCCTCTAAATAAGTGGAATTTCTGTCTTTTTCCCCCAAAACAAAGGGAATTTCTGTCATTTTTGCCCCAAAATAATGAAAATTTCTGACTTATTACCCTGAAATAAGTGAAATTTCTGCAATTTTGTCCCAATATAAGGGAAATTTCTGCGTTTTTGCCCCCAAATAAGGGGAATTTCAGCCTTTTTACCTCAAAATAATAGGATTTTCTGAATTTTGGCACAATATATTAGGAATTTCTGCCTTTTTGCCCCAAAATAAAAAAAAATTTCTGCCTTTTTTCCCTGAAATAAGTGAAATTTCTGCAATTTTGCCCCAAAATAAGTAAAATTTCTGCAATTTTCTCCACAATAAGGGAAATTTCTGGTTTTTTGCCCCAAAATATGTGGAATTTCTGAGTTTTGCCCCAAAATAAGGAGAATTTCTGCATTTTTGCCCAACAATTAGTGAAATTTCTGCAATTTGCCCTAATATAATGGAAATTTCTGCAATTTTTCCCCATAATAAGGGAAATTTCTGCAATTTTGCTTCAAAATAAGGGGAATTTCTATTTTTTGCCCCACAATTAGGGAAATTTCTGCAATTTTGCCTCAAAATAAGGGGAATTTCTGCCTTTTGCCCCAAAATATGGGGAATTTCTGCCTTTTTGTCCGAAAATAAGAAGAATGCATACCTTTTTGCCATAAAAAAAGGAAATTTCTTCATTTTTACTCAAAAATAAAGGTACCTTTTGCCTTTTTGCCTCAAAATAAGTGGAATTTCTCTCTTTTTCCACCAAAACAAAGGGAATTCCTGTCTTTTTTGCCCCAGATTAAGGAAAATTTCTGACTTATTACCCTTAAATAAGTGAAATTTCTGCAAATTTAGCCCAAAATAAGGGAAATTTCTGCCTTTTTGCCCACAAATATAGGGAAAGTTAGCCTTTTTACCTCAAAATAAGGGAAATTTCTTCATTTTTGCTCCAAAATAAGGAGAACTTTTGCCTTTTTGCCTCTAAATAAGTAGAATTTCTGTTTTTTTCCCCCAAAACAAATAGAATTTCTGTCTTTTTTGCGCCAAAATAAGAAAAATTTCTGACTTATTACACTGAAATAAGTGAAATATCTGCAAATTTGCCACAAAAATAGTGAAATTTCTGCCTTTTGCCCAAAAATAAGGGGAATTTAAGCATTTTACCTCAAAATAAATGAAATTTCTGATTTTTGCACCAAAATATGGAGAATTTCTGCCTTTTTGCACCAAAATAAGGAAAATTTCTGCTTTTTTTCCCTGAAATAAGTGAAATTTCTGTAATTTTGCCCCAAAATAAGGAGAATTTCTGCCTTTTTGCCCCCACAATTAGGGGAATTTCTGCAATTTTGCTCCAAAATACAGGGAATTTCTGCCTTTTTGCCATAAAATAAGGGAAATGCATACCTTTTTGCCACAAAAAAGGGAAATTTCTTCATTTTTGCCCCAAATTAAGGGAATTTTCTGCCTTTTTGCCCTGAAATATGTGCAATTTCTGCAATTTTAGCCCAAAATAAGGTGAATTTCTGCCTTTTTGCCCCAAAATAATGGGAATTTCTGCCTTTTTACCACAAAATAAAAAATATTTTTGCTTTTTTTCTATGAAATAAGTGAAATTTCTGCAATTTTGCCCTAAAATAAAAGAAATTTTTGCAATTTCTCCCCATAATAATGGAAATTTCTGGAATTTTGCCTTAAAATAAAAGGAATTTCTGTTTTTTTGCCCCCCAATAAGGAAAATTTCTGCAATTTTGTTCTAAAATAAGGGGAATTTCTGCTTTTTTGCCTCTAAATAAGTGGAATTTTTGTCTTTTTCCCCAAAAACAAAGGGAATTTCTGTCATTTTTGCCCCAAAATAAGGAAAATTTCTGACTTATTACCCTGAAATAAGTGAAATTTCTGCAATTTAGCCCCAATATAAGCAAATTTCTGCCTTTTTGCCCCCAAATAAGGGGAATTTCAGCCTTTTTACCTCAAAATAAGGGGAATTTCTGCATTTTGGCACAAAATATTAGGAATTTCTACCTTTTTTCCCTAAAATAAGTGAAATTTCTGCAATTTTGCCCCAAAATAAGTAAAATTTCTGCAATTTTGCCCCAAAATAAGGAGAATTTCTGGAATTTTGCCCCAAAATAGGTGGAATTTCTGAGTTTTGCCCCAAAATAAGGAGAATTTTTGCCTTTTTGCCCACAGTTAGTGAAATTTCGGCAGTTTTCCCCTAAAATAAGAGAAATTTCTGCAATTTTGCTTCAAAATAAGAGGAATTTCTGTTTTTTGCCCCACAATTAGGGAAATTTCTGCAATTTTGCTCCAAAATAAAAGAAATTTCTGCCTTTTGTCCTAAAATATGGGGAATTTCTTCCTTTTTGTCTGAAAATAGGAAGAATGCATACCTTTTTGCCATAAAAAAGGGAAATTTCTTCATTTTTGCTCCAAAATAAGGGGAACTTTTGCTTTTTGCTTCTAAATAAGTGGAATTTCTCTGTTTTTCCCCCAAAACAAAGGGAATTTCTGTCTTTTTTTGCACCAAAACAAGGAAAATTTCTGACTTATTACCCTGAAATAAGTGAAATTTCTGCAAATTTGCCCCAAAATTAGGGAAATTTCTGCCTTTTTGCCCCCAAATATGGGGAATTTCAGCCTTTTTACCTCAAAATAAGGGAAATTTCTGCATCTTTGCAACAAAATATGAGGAATTTCTGCATTTTTGCCACAAAATATTAGGAATTTCTGCCTTTTTGCCCCAAAATAAGGAAAATTTCTGCCTTTTTTTTCCTGAAATAAGTGAAATTTCTGCAATTATGCCCCAAAATAAGTGAAATTTCTGCAATTTTGCCCCAAAATAAGGGAAATTTCTGGAATTTTGCCCCAAAATAAGTGGAATTTCTGAGTTTTGCCCCAAAATAAGGAGAATTTCTGCCTTTTTGCCCCACAATTAGTGAAATTTCTGCAATTTTGCCCCAAAAAAGGGAAATTTCTGCCTTTTGCCCCAAAATAAGGGGAATTTCAGCATTTTACCTCAAAATAAGGGAAATTTCTGATTTTTGCACCAAAATATGGAGAATTTCTGCCTTTTTGCCACAAAATAAGAAAAATTTCTGCCTTTTTTCCCTGAAATAAGTGAAATTTCTGCAATTTTGCCCCAAAATAAGTGAAATTTCTGCAATTTTGCCCCAAAATAAGGGAAATTTCTGGAATTTTGCCCCAAAATAAGTGGAATTTCTGAGTT
Source organism: Micromys minutus (assembly GCF_963924665.1). NCBI lineage: Eukaryota > Metazoa > Chordata > Mammalia > Rodentia > Muridae > Micromys > Micromys minutus. The sequence goes on from NW_027667443.1 coordinate 226,887, forward strand.
TTGCCTCAAAATAAGGAGAATTTCTGCATTTTTGCCCCACAATTAGTGAAATTTCTTCAATTTTGCCCTAAAATAAGGGAAATTTCTGCAATTTTTCTCCATAATAAGGGAAATTTCTGCAATTTTGCTTCAAAATAAGGGGAATTTCTGTTTTTTGCCCCACAATTAGGGATATTTCTGCAATTTTGCCCCAAAATAAGGGGAATTTCTGCCTTTTGCCCCAAAATATGGGGAATTTCTGCCTTTTTGTTTGAAAATAAGAAGAATGCATAACTTTTTGCCATCAAAAAGAGAAATTCCTTCATTTTTGCTCCTAATTGAGGGGAACTTTTGCATTTTTGCCTCTAAATAAGTAGAATTTCTGTTTTTTTCCCCCAAAACAAAGAGAATTTCTGTCTTTTTGCCCCAAAATAAGGAAAATTTCTGACTTATTACCCTGAAATAAGTGAAATTTCTGCAAATTTGCCCCAAAAATAGGGAAATTTCATCCTTTTGCCCAAAAATAAAGAGAATTTCAGCATTTTACCTCAAAATAAAGGAAATTTCTGATTTTTGCACCAAAATATTGAGAATTTCTGCCTTTTTCACTAAAATAATAAAAATTTCTGGCTTTTTTCCCTGAAATAAGTGAAATTTCTGCAATTTTGCCTCAAAATAAGGAGAACTTATGCCATTTTGCCCCACAATTAGGGGAATTTCTGCAATTTTGCTCCAAAATATGGGGAATTTCTGCCTTTTTGCCCGAAAATAAAGTAAATGCCTACGTTTTTGCCATAAAAAAGGAAAATTTCTTCATTTTTGCCCCAAATTAAGGGAAATTTCTGCCTTTTTGTCCTGAAATATGTTAAATTTCTTCAATTTTAGCCCAAAATAAGGTGAATTTCAGCCTTTTTGCCCCAAAATAATGGGATTTTCTGTCTTTTTGCCCCAAAATAATAAAAATTTTTGCTTTTTTTCTCTGAAATAATTGAAATTTCTGCAATTTTGCCCTAAAATAAAAGAAATTTCTGCAATTATTCCCCATAATAAAGGAAATTTCTGGAATTTTGCCTTAAAATAAGAGGAATTTCTGTTTTTTTGCCACCAAATAATAAAAATTTCTGCAATTTTGCCCTAAAATAAGGGGAATTTTTGCTTTTTTGCCTCTAAATAAGTGGAATTTCTGTCTTTTTCACCCAAACTAAGGGAATTTCTGTCATTTTTGCCCTAAAATAAGGAAAATTTCTGACTTATTACCCTGAAATAAGTGAAAATTCTTCAATTTTGCCACAATTTAAGGGAAATTTCTGCCTTTTTGCCCCCAAATAAGGGGAATTTCAGCCTTTTTACCTCAAAATAAGGGGAATTTCTGAATTTTGGCACAAATATTAGAAATTTCTGTCTTTTTGCCCTAAAATAAGGACAATTTCTGCCTTTTTTCCTTGAAATAAGTGAAATTTCTGAAATTTTGCTCCAAAATAAGTAAAATTTCTCCAATTTTGCCCCAAAATAAGGGAAATATCTGGAATTTTGCCCCAAAATAAGTGGAATTTCTGAGTTTTGCCCCAAAATAAGGAGAATTTCTGCCTTTTTGCCCCCAATTAGTGAAATTTCTGCAATTTTGCCCTAAAATAAGAGAAATTTCTGCAATTTTTCCCCATAATAAGGGAATTTTCCTCAATTTTGCTTCAAAATAACGGGAATTTCTGTTTTTTGCCCCACAATTAGGGAAATTTCTGCAATTTTGCTCCAAAATAAAAGGAATTTCTGCCTTTTGTCCTAAAATATTGGGAATTTCTGCCTTTTTGTCCGAAAATAAGAAGAATGCATACCTTTTTGCCATAAAAAAAGGAAATTTCTTCATTTTTGCTCCAAAATATGGGGAACTTTTGCTTTTTGCCTCTAAATAAGTAGAATTTCTGTCTTTTTCCCACAAAACAAAGGGAATTTCTGTCTTTTTTGCACCAAAATAAGGAAAATTTCTGACTTATTACCCTGAAATAAGTGAAATTTCTGCAATTTTGCCCCAAAATAAGTGAAATTTATGCAATTTTGCCCCAAAATAAAGAAAATTTCTGAAATTTTGCACCAAAATAAGTGGAATTTTTGAGTTTTGCCCCAAAATAAGGAGAATTTCTGCCTTTTTGCCCCACAATTAAGGGAATTTCTGCAATTTTGCTCCAAAATATGGTGAATTTCTGCCTTTTTGCCTGAAAATAAGGGGAATGCATATCTTTTTGCCATAAAAAAAGGAAATTTCTTCATTTTTGCCCCAAATTAAGAAAAATTTCTGCCTTTTTGCCCTGAAATATGTGAAATTTCTGCAATTTTAGCCCAAAATAAGGTGAATTTATGCCTTTTTGCCCCAAAATAATTGGAATTTCTGCCTTTTTGCCCCAAAATAAGAAAAATTTTTGCTTTTTTTCTCTGAAATAAGTGAAATTTCTGCAATTTTGCCCTAAAAAAAAAAAATTCTGCGATTTTTCCCCATAATAAAAAAAATTTCTTGAATTTTGCCCCAAAATAAGGGGAATTTCTGTTTTTTTGCCCCCAAATAAGGGAAATTTTTGCAATTTTGCCCTAAAATAAGGGGGATTTCTGCTTTTTTGCCTCTAAATAAGTGGAATTTCTGTTTTTTCCCCCGAAACAAAGGGAATTTATGTCAATTTTGCCCTATAATAAAGAAAATTTCTGACTTATTACCCTGAAATAAGTGAAATTTCTGCAAATTTGCCCCCAAAATAGGGTAATTTCTGCTTTTTTCCCAAAAATAAGGGGAATTTCAGCATTTTACCTCAAAATAAGGGAAATTCCTGATTTTTGCACCAAAATATGGAGAATTTCTGCCTTTTTGCACCAAAATAAGGGAAATTTCTGCCTTTTTTCCCTGAAATACGTGAAATTTCTGCAGTTTTGCCCCAAAATAAGGAGAATTTCTGCCTTTTTGCCCCACAATTAGGGGAATTTCTGCAATTTTTCTCTAAAATTCGGGGAATTTCTGCCTTTTTGCCCGAAAATAAGGGGAATGCATAACTTTTTGCCATAAAAAAGGGAAATTTCTTCATTTGTGCCCCAAATTAAAAGAAATTTCTGCCTTTTTGCCCTGAAATATGTGAAATTTCTGAAATTTTCCCCTAAAATAAGGAAAATTTCTGCTTTTTTGGCTCTATATAAGAGGAATTTCTGTCTTTTTCCCCCAAAACAAAGGGAATTTCTGTCATTTTTGCCCCATAATAAGGAAAATTTCTGACTTATTACACTGAAATAAGTGAAATTTCTGCAAATTTGCCCAAATATAAGGGAAATTTCTGCTTTTTTGCCCCCAAATAAGGGGAATTTCAGCCTTTTTACCTCAAAATAAGGGGAATTTCTGAATTTTGGCACAAAATATTAGGAATTTCTGCCTTTTTGCCCCAAAATAAGGAAAATTTCTGCCTTTTTTCCCTGAAATAAGTGAAATTTCTGATTTTGCCCCAAAATAAGAGAAATTTCTGCAATTTTCCCCATAATAAGGGAAATTTCTGCAATTTTGCCACAAAATAAGGAAAATTTCTGGAATTTTGCCCCAAAATAAGTGGAATTTCTGAGTTTTGCCCCAAAATAAGGAGAATTTCTCCCTTTTTGCCCCACAATTAGTGAAATTTCTGCAATTTTGCCCTAAAATAAGACAAATTTATGCAATTTTTCCCCATAATAAGAAAAATTTCTGCAATTTTGCTTCAAAATAAGGGGAATTTCTGTTTTTTGCCCCACAATTAGGGAAATTTCTGCAATTTTTCTCCAAAATAAAAGGAATTTCTGCCTTTTGTCCTAAAATATGGAAAATTTCTGCCTATTTGTCCGAAAATAAGAAGAATGCACACTTTTTTGCCATAAAAAAGGGAAATATCTTCATGTTTGCTCCTAAATAAGGGGAACATTTGCTTTTTTGCCTCTAAATAAGTGGAATTTCTGTCTTTTTCCCGCAAAACAAAGGAAATTTTTCTGTCTTTTTTTGCACCAAAATAAGGAAAATTTCTTACTTATTACCCTGAAAGTAGTAAAATTTCTGCAATTTTGCCCCAATATAAGGGAAATTTCAGCCTTTTTGCCCACAAATAAGGGGAATTTCAGCCTTTTTACCTCAAAATAAGGGGAATTTCTGAATTTTGGCACAAACTATTAGGAATTTCTGCCTTTTTGCCCCAAAATAAGGAAAATTTCTGCCTTTTTCCCTGAAATAAGTGAAATTTCTGTAATTTTGCCCAAAATAAGCCAAATTTCTGCAATTTTGCCCCAAAATAAGGAAAATTTCTGGAATTTTGCCCCAAAATAAGTGGAATTTCTGAATTTTGCACCAAAATATGGAGAATTTCTGCCTTTTTGCCCCACAATTATTGAAATTTCTGCAATTTTGCCCTAAAATAAGGAAAATTTCTGCAATTTTTTCTTATAATGAAAATTTCTGCAATTTTGCTTCAAAATAAGGGGAATTTTTGTTTTATACCCCACAATTAGGGAAATTTCTGCAATTTTGCCCCAAAATATGGGGAATTTCTGCCTTTTGCCCCAAAATATGGAAAATTTCTGCATTTTTGTACGAAAATAAGAAGAATGCATAACTTTTTGCCATAAAAAAGGGAAATTTCTTCATTTTTGCTCCAAAATAAGGGGAACTTTTTCCTTTTTGACTCTAAATAAGTGGAATTTCTGTCTTTTCCCCCAAAACAAAGGGAATTTCTGGCTTTTGCCCCAAAATAAGGAAAATTTCTGACTTATTACCCTGAAATAAGTGAAATTTCTGCAATTTTGTCCCAATATAAGGGAAATTTCTGCGTTTTTGCCCCCAAATATGGGGAATTTCAGCCTTTTTACCTCAAAATAAAAGGATTTTCTGAATTTTGGCACAACATATTAGGAATTTCTACCTTTTTGCCCCAAAATAAAAAAAAATTTCTGCCTTTTTTCCCTGAAATAAGTGAAATTTCTGCAATTTTGCCCCAAAATAAGTAAAATTTCTGCAATTTTGCCCCACAATAAGGGAAATTTCTGGTTTTTTGCCCCAAAATAAGTGGAATTTCTGAGTTTTGCCCCAAAATAAGGAGAATTTCTGCATTTTTGCCCAACAATTAGTGAAATTTCTGCAATTTTGCCCCAAAATAAGAAAAATTTTTGCTTTTTTTCTCTGAAATAAGTGAAATTTCTGCAATTTTGCCCTAAAATATAAGAAATTTCTGCAATTTTTCCCTATAATAAAGGAAATTTCTGGAATTTTGCTTTAAAATAAGGGGAATTTTTGTTTTTTTGCCCCCAAATAAGGGAAATTTCTGCAATTTTGCACTGAAATAAGGGGAATTTCTGCTTTTTTGCCTCTAAATAAGTGGAATTTCTGTCTTTTTCCCCTAAAAAAAGGGAATTTCTTTCATTTTTGCCTCAAAATAAGGAACATTTCTGACTTATTACCCTGAAATAAGTTAAATTTCCTCAATTTTGCCCCAATATAAGGGAAATTTCTGCATTTTTGCCTCCAAATAACGGGAATTTCAGCCTTTTTACGTCAAAATAGGGGGAATTTCTGAATTTTGGCACAAAATATTAGGAATTTCTGCCTTTTTGCCACAAAATAAGGACAATTTCTGCATTTTTTCTCTGAAATAAGTGAAATTTCTGCAATTTTGCCCCAAAATAAGTAAAATTTCTGCAATTTTGCCCCAAAATATGGAAAATTTCTGGAATTTTGCCCCAAAATAAGTGGAATTTCTGAGTTTTGCCGCAAAATAAGGAGATGTTCTGGTTTTTTGCCCACAATTAGTGAAATTTCTGCAATTTTGCCCTAAAATAAGAGAAATTTCTGCAATTTTTCCCCATAATAAGGGAAATATCTGCAATTTTGCTTCAAAATAAGGGAAATTTCTGTTTTTTGCCCCACAATTAGGAAATTTCTGCAATTTTGCTCCAAAATAAAAGGAATTTCTGCCTTTTGTCCTGAAATATGGAAAATTTCTGTCTTTTTGTCCGAAAATAAGAAGAATGCAAACCTTTTTGCCATAAAAATGGGAAATTTCTTCATTTTTGCTACAAAATAAGAGGAACTTTTGCTTTTTGTCTCTAAATAAGTGGAATTTCTGTCCTTTCCCCCCAAAACAAAGAGAATTTCTGTCTTTTTTGCACCAAAATAAGGAAAATTTCTGACTTATTACCCTGAAATAAGTGAAATTTCTGCAAATTTGCCCCAAAATAAGGGAAATTTCTGCCTTTTTGCCCCCAAATTTGGGAAATTTCAGCATTTTTACCTCAAAATAAGGGAATCTTCTGCATTTTTGCAACAAAATATTAGGAATTTCTGCATTTTTGACACAAAATATTAGGAATTTCTGCCTTTTTGCCCCAAAATAAGGAAAATTTCTGCCTTTTTTTCTCTGAAATAAGTGAAATTTCTGCAATTTTTCCCCAAAATAAGTGAAATTTCTGCAATTTTGTCCCCAAATAAGGGAAATTTCTGGAATTTTGCCCCAAAATAAGTAAAATTTCTGAGTTTTGCCCCAAAATAAGGAGAATTTCTGCCTTTTAGCTCCACAATTAGGGGAATTTCTGCAATTTTGCTCCAAAATATGGGGAATTTCTGCCTTTTTGCCTGAAAATAAGGGAATGCATAACTTTTTGCCATAAAAAAGGGAAATTTCTTCATTTTTGCCCCAAATTAAGGGAAATTTCTGCCTTTTTGCCCTGAAATATGTGAAATTTCTGCAATTTTAGCCCAAAATAAGGTGAATTTCTGCCTTTTTTCCCCAAAATAATGGGAATTTCTGCCTTTTTGCCCCAAAATAAGAAAAATTTTTGCTCTTTTTCTCTGAAATAAGTGAAATTTCTGCAATTTTGCCCTAAAATAAAAGAAATTTCTGCAATTTTTCCCCATAATAAAGGAAATTACTGGAATTTTGCCCCAAAATAAGGGGAATTTCTGTTTTTTTGCCCCCAAATAAGGGAAATTCTGCAATTTTGCCCTAAAATAAGGGGAATTTCTGTTTTTTTGCCTCTAAATAAGTGGAATTTCTGTCTTTTTCCTTCAAAACAAAGGGAATTTCTGTCATTTTTGCCCCAAAATAAGGAAAATTTCTGACTTGTTACCCTGAAATAAGTGAAATTTCTGTAAATTTGCCCCAAAAATAGGGAAATTTCTGTCTTTTTCCCAAAAATAAGAGGAATTTCAGCATTTTACCTCAAAATAAGAGAAATTTCTGATTTTTGCAAAAAAATATGGAGAATTTCTGCCTTTTTGCACCAAAATAAGGAAAATGTCTGCCTTTTTTCCCTGAAATACGTGAAATTCCTGCAATTTTGCCCCAAAATAAGGAGAATTTCTGCCTTTTTGCCCCACAATTTGGGGAATTTCTGCAATTTTGCTCCAAAATATGGGGAATTTCTGCCTTTTTGTCCGAAAATAAAGGGAATGCATACCTTTTTGCCATAAAAAAGTGAAATTTCTTCATTTTTGCCCCAAAGTAAGGAAAATTTCTGCTTTTTGCCCTGAAATATGTGAAATTTCTGCAATTTTAGCCCAAAATAAGGTGAATTTCTGCTTTTTTGCCCCAAAATAATGGGAATTTCTGTCTTTTTGCCCCAAAATAAAAAAAACTTTTGCTTTTTTTCTCTGAAATAAGTGAAATTTATGCAATTTTGCCCTAAAATAAAAGAAATATCTTCAATTTTTCCCCATAATCAAGAAATTTCAGGAATTTTGCCCCAAAATAAGGGGAATTTCTGTTTTTTTGCCCCCAAATAAGGGGAATTTCTGCAATTTTGCCCTAAAATAAGGAGAATTTCTGCTTTTTTGCCCCTATATAAGTGGAATTTCTGTCTTTTTCCCCCAAAACAAAGGGAATTTCTGTCATTTTTGCCCCAAAATAAGGAAATTTTCTGACTTATTACCCTGAAATAAGTGAAATTTCTGCAATTTTGCCCCAATATAAAGTAAATTTCTGCTTTTTTGCCCCCAAATAAGTGGAATTTCAGCCTTTTTACCTCAAAATAAGGGGAATTCTGAATTTTGGCACAAAATATTAGGAATTTCTGCCTTTTTGCACCAAAATAAGGAAAATTTCTGCCTTTTGTATCTGAAATAAGTGAAATTTCTGCAATTTTGCCCCAAAATAAGTAAAATTTCTGCAATTTTGCCCCAAAATAAAGAAAATTTCAGGAATTTTGCCCCAAAATAAGTGGAATTTCTGAATTTTGCCCCAAAATAAGGAGAATTTCTGGAATTTTGCCCTACAATTAGTGAAATTTGTGCAATTTTGCCCTAAAATAAGAGAAATTTCTGCAATTTTTCCTCATAATAAGGGAAATTTCTACAATTTTGCTTCAAAATAAGGGGAATTTCTGTTTTTTGCCCCACAATTAGGGAAATTTCTGCAATTTTGCTTCAAAATAAAAGGAATTTCTGCCTTTTGTCCTAAAATATGGGGAATTTCTGCCTTTTTGTCCGAAAATAAGAAGAATGCATACCTTTTTGCCATAAAAAAGGGAAATTTCTTCATTTTTGCTCCAAAATAAGGGGAACTTTTGCCTTTTTGCCTCTAAATAAGTGGAATTTCTGTCTTTTTCCACCAAAACAAAGGGAATTTCTGTCTTTTTTGCACCAAAATAAGGAAAATTTCTGACTTATTACCCTGAAATAAGTGAAATTTCTGCAAATTTGCCCCAAAATAAGAAAAATTTCTGTCTTATTGCCCCCAAATATGGGGAATTTCAGCCTTTTTACCTAAAAATAAGGGAAATTTCTGCATTTTTGCAACAAAATATTAGGAATTTCTGCATTTTTGCCACAAAATATTAGGAATTTCTGCCTTTTTTCCCACAATAAGGAAAATTTCTGCCTTTTTTCCCAGAAATAAGTGAAATTTCTGTAATTTTGCCCCAAAATAAGTGAAATTTCTGCAATTTTGTCCCAAAATAGGGAAATTTCAGGAATTTTGCCCCAAAATAAGTGGAATTTCTGAGTTTTGCCCCAAAATATGAAGAATTTCTGCCTTTTTGCCCCACAATTAGGGGAATTTCTGTAATTTTGCTCCAAAATACGAGGAATTTCTGCCTTTTTACCTAAAAATAAGGGGAATGCATACTTTTTGCCATAAAAAAGGGAATTTTCTTCATTTTTGCCCCAAATTAAGGGAAATTTCTGCCTTTTTGCCCTGAAATATGTGAAATTTCAGCAATTTTCACCCAAAATAAGGTGAATTTCTGCCTTTTTGCCCCAAAATAATGAGAATTTCGGCTTTTTTGCCCCAAAATAATGGGAATTTCTACCTTTTGCCCAAAAATAAGGGGAATTTCAGCATTTTACCTCAAAATAAGGGAAATTTCTGATTTTTGCACCAAAATATGGAGAATTTCTGCTTTTTTGCACCAAAATAAAGAAAATTTCTGCCTTTTTTCCCTGAATTAAGTGAAATTTCTGCAATTTTGCCCAAAAATAAGAGAATTTCTACCTTTTTGCCCCACAATTAGGGGAATTTCTGCAATTTTGCTCCAAAATACGAGGAATTTCTGTCTTTTTGCTCGAAAATAAGGGGAATGCATACCTTTTTGCCATAAAAAAGGGAAATTTCTTCATTTTTGCCTTAAATTAAGGGAAATTTCTGCTTTTTTGCCCTGAAATATGTGAAATTTCTGCAATTTTATACCAAATTAAAGTGAATTTCTGCCTTTTTGCCCCAAAATAATGGGAATTTCTGCGTTTTTGCCCCAAAATAATGGGAATTTCTGCATTTTGCCCTAAAATAAGAAAAATTTTTGCTTTTTTTCTCTGAATTAAGTGAAATTTCTGCAATTTTGCCCTAAAATAAAAGAAATTTCTTCAATTTCTCCCCATAATAAAGGAAATTTATGGAATTTTGCCTTAAAATAAGGAAAATTTCTGGTTTTCTTTTGCCCCCAAATAAGGGAAATTTCTGCAATTTGGCCTAAAATAAGGGGAATTTCTGCTTTTTTGCCTCTAAATAAGTGGAATTTCTGTCTTTTTCCCCCAAACAAAGGGAATTTCTGTCATTTTTGCCCCAAAATAAGGAAAATTTCTTACTTATTACCCTGAAATAAGTGAAATTTCTGCAATTTTGCGCCAATATAAGGGAAATTTCTGCCTTTTTGCCCCCAAATAAGGGGAATTTCAGCCTTTTTACCTCAAAATAAGGGGAATTTCTGAATTTTTGTACAAAATATTAGGAATTTCTGCCTTTTTGCCCCAAAATAAGGACAATTTCTGTCTTTTTTCCCTGAAATAAGTGAAATTTCTGCAATTTTGCTCCAAAATAAGTAAAATTTCTGCAATTTTGCTCCAAAATAAGGAAAATTTCTGGAATTTTTCCCCAAAATAAGTGGAATTTCTTAATTTTACCCCAAAATAAGGAGAATTTCTGCCTTTTTGCCCACAATTAGTGAAATTTCTGCAATTTTGCCCTAAAATAAAAGAAATTTCTGCAATTTTTCCGCATAATAAGGGAAATTTCTGCAATTTTGCTTCAAAATAAGGGGAATTTCTGTTTTTTTGCCCCAGAATTAAGAAAATTTCTGCAATTTTGTTCCAAAATAAAAGGAATTTCTGCCTTTTGTCCTAAAATATGGGGAATTTCTGCCTTTTTGTCCGAAAATAAGAAGAATGCATACCTTTTTGCCATAAAAAGAGAAATTTCTTCATTTTTGCTCCAAAATAAAGGGAACTTTTGCTTTTTGTCTCTAAATAAGTGGAATTTTGTCTTTTTCCCCCAAAACAAAAAGAATTTCTGTCTTTTTTGCACCAAAATAAGGAAAATTTCTGACTCATTACCCTGAAATAAGTGAAATTTCTGCAAATTTGCCCCAAATAAGGGAAATTTCTGCCTTTTGCCCCCAAATATAAGGAATTTCAGCCTTTTTACCTCAAAATAAAAGAAATTTCTGCATTTTTGCAACAAAATATTAGGAATTTCTGCCTTTTTGCCCCACAAAAAGAAAAATTTTTGCCTTATTTTCCCTGAAATAAGTAAAATTTCTGCAATTTTGCATCAAAATAAGTGAAATTTCTGCAATTTTGCCCCAAAATAAGGGAAATTCCTAGAATTTTGCCCTAAAATAAGTGGAATTTCTGAGTTTTGCCCCAAAATAAAGAGAATTTCTGCCTTTTTGCCCCACAATTAGAGGAATTTCTGCAATTTTGCTCCAAAATACGGGGAATTTCTGACTGTTTGCCTGAAAATAAGGGGAATGCATAACTTTTTGCCATAAAAAAGAGAAATTTCTTCATTTTTGCCCCAATTAAGGGAAATTTCTGCCTTTTTGCCCTGAAATATGTGAAATTTCTGCAAATTTAGCACAAAATAAGGTGAATTTCTGCCTTTTTGCCTCAAAATAATGGCAATTTCTGTCCTTTTGCCCTAAAATAAGAAAAATTTTTGCTTTTTTTCTCTGAAATAAGTGAAATTTCTGCAATTTTGCCCTAAAATAAAAGAAATTTCTGCAATTTTTCCCCATAATATTGGAAATTTCTGGAATTTTGCCTTAAAATAAGTGGAATTTTTGTTTTTTTGCCCCCAAATAAGGAAAATTTCTGCAATTTTGCCCTAAAATAAGGCGAATTTCTGCTTTTTTGCCTCTAAATAAGTGGAATTTCTGTCTTTTTTCTCCAAAAATAGGGAATTTCTGTCATTTTTTCGCAAAATAAGGAAAATTTCTGACTTATTACCCTGAAATAAATGAAATTTCTGCAGTTTTGCCCCAATATAAGGGAAATTTCTGCCTTTTTGCCCCCAAATGAGGGGAATTCCAGCCTTTTTACCTCAAAATAAGGGGAATTTCTGAATTTTGGCACAAAATATTAAGAATTTCAGCCTTTTTGCCCAAGAATAAAGACAATTTCTGCCTTTTTTCCCTGAAATAAGTGAAATTTCTGCAATTTTGCCCCAAAATAAGTAAAATTTCTGCAATTTTACCCCAAAATAAGAAAAATTTCTGGAATTTTGCCCCAAAATAAGTGAAATTTCTGAGTTTTGCCCCAAAATAAAGAGAATTTCTGCCTTTTTGCCCACAATTAGTGAAATTTCTGCAATTTTGCCCTAAAATAAGAGAAATTTCTGCAATTTTTCCCCATAATAACGGAAATTTCTGCAATTTTGCTTCAAAATGAGGGGAATTTCTGTTTTTTGCCCCACAATTAGAGAAATTTCTGCAATTTTGCTCTAAAATAAAAGGAATTTCTGCCTTTTGTCCTAAAATATGGGGAATTTCTGCCTTTTTGTCCGAAAATAAGAAGAATGCATACCTTTTTGCCATAAAAAAGGGAAATTTCTTCATTTTTGCTCTAAAATAAGGGGAACTTTTGCTTTTTGTCTCTAAATAAGTGGAGTATCTGTCTTTTACCCCCAAAACAAAGGGAATTTGGGTCTTTTTTGCACCAAAATAAGGAAAATTTCTGACTTATTACCCTGAAATAAGTGAAAATTCTGCAAATTTGCCCCAAAATATGGGAAATTTCTGCCTTTTTGCCCCCAAATATGGGGAATTTCAGCCTTTTTACCTCAAAATAAGGGAAATTTCTGCATTTTTGCAACAAAATATTAGGAATTTCTGCATTTTTGCCACAAATATTAGGAATTTCTGCCTTTTTTCCCACAATAAGGAAAATTTCTGCCTTTTTTTCCCTGAAATAAGTGAAATTTCTGCAATTTTGCCCCAAAATAAGTGAAATTTTTGCAATTTTGCCCCAAAATAAGGGAAATTTCTGAATTTTTGCCCCAAAATAAGTGGAATTTCTTAGTTTTGCCCCAAAATAAGGAGAATTTCTGCCTTTTTGCCCCACAATTAGGGGAATTTCTGCAATTTTGCTCCAAAATACGGAGAATTTCTGCCTTTTTGCCTGAAAATAAGGGGAATTCATAACTTTTTGCCATAAAAAAGGGAAATTTCTTCATTTTTGCCCCAAATTAAGGGAAATTTCTGCATTTTTGCCCTGAAATATGTGAAATTTCTGCAATTTTAGCCCAAAATAAGGTGAATTTCTGCCTTTTTGCCCCAAAATAATGGGAATTTCTGCCTTTTTGCCCCAAAAAGAAGAAAAATTTTTGGTTTTTTTCTCTGAAATAAGTGAAATTTCTACAATTTTGCAAAAATAAAAAAATTTCTGCAATTTTTTCCCATAATAAAGGAAATTACTGTAATTTTGCCCCAAAATAAGAGGAATTTCTGGTTTTTTGCCCCCATATAAGGGAAATTCCTGCAATTTTGCCCTAAAATAAGGGGAATTTCTGCTTTTTTGCCTCTAAATAAGAGGAATTTCTGCTTTTTTGCCTCTAAATAAGAGGAATTTCTGTCTTTTTCTCCCAAAACAAGGGGAATTTCTGTCATTTTTGCCCCAAAATAAGAAAAATTTCTGACTTATTACCCTGAAATAAGTGAAATTTTTGCAAATTTGCCTCAAAAATAGGAAAATTTTCACCTTTTTCCCAAAAATAAAGGGAATTTCAGCATTTTACCTCAAAATAAGGGAAATTTCTGATTTTTGCACCAAAATATGGAGAATTTCTGCCTTTTTGAACAAAAATAAGGAAAATTTCTGCTTTTTTTCCCTGAAATACGTGAAATTTCTGCAATTTTGCCCCAAAATAAGGAGAATTTTTGCCTTTTTGCCCCACAATTTGGGGAATTTCTGCAATTTTGCTCCAAAATACGGGGAATTTCTGCCTTTTTGCCCGAAAATAAGGGCAATGCATACCTTTTTGCATAAAAAAGGGAAATTTCTTCATTTTTGCCCCAAATTAAGGGAAATTTCTGCCTTTTTGCCCTGAAATATGTGAAATTTCTGCAATTTTAGCACAAAATAAGGTGAATTTCTGCCTTTTTGCCCCAAAATAATGGGAATTTCTGCCTTTTTGCCCCAAAATAAGAAAAATTTTTGCTTTTTTCCCTGAAATAAGTGAAATTTCTGCAATTTTGCCCAGAAAATAAGTGGAATTTCTGAGTTTTGCCCCAAAATACAGAGAATTTCTGCCTTTTTGCACCACAATTAGTGAAATTTCTGCAATTTTGCCCTAAAATAAGAGAAATTTCTGCAATTTTTCCCCATAATAAGGGAAATTTCTGCAATTTTGTCCCAAAATAAGGGGAATTTCTGATTTTTGCCCCAAAATATGGGGAATTTCTGCATTTTTGTCTGAAAATAAGAAGAATGCATACCTTTTTGACATAAAAAAGGGAAATTTCTTCATTTTTGCTCTAAAATAAAGGGAACTTTTGCCTTTTTGCCTCTAAATAAGTGGAATTTCTGTTTTTTCCCTCAAAACAAAGGGAATTTCTGTCTTTTTCCCCCAAAACAAAGGGAATTTCTATCTTTTTTGCCCCAAAATAAGAAAAATTTCTGACTTATAACCCTGAAATAAGTGAAATTTCTGCAAATTTGCCCCAAAATAAGAAAAATTTCTGCCATTTTGCCCCTAAATAAGGGGAATTTCAGCCTTTTTACCTCAAAATAAGGGAAATTTCTGCATTTTTGCAAAAAAATATGAGGAATTTCTGCATTTTTGCCACAAAATATTAGGAATTTCTGTCTTTTTCCTTCAAAACAAAGGGAATTTCTTTTTTTTTTGTTCCAAAATAAGAAAAATTTCTGACTTATAACCCTGAAATAAGTGAAATTTATGCAAATATGCCCCCAAAAAAGAAATTTCTGTCTTTTGCCCCAAAATAAGGGGAATTTCAGCATATAACCTCAAAATAAGGGAAATTTCTGATTTTTGCACCAAAATATGGGGAATTTCTGCCTTTTTGCCCCAAAATAAGGAAAATTTCTACCTTTTTTCCTTGAAATAAGCGAAATTTTTGCAATTTTGCCCAAAAATAAGTGAAATATCTGCAATTTTGCCCCAAAATAAGGGAAATTTCTGCAATTTTGCCCAAAAATAAGTGGAATTTCTGAGTTTTGCCCCAAAATAAAGAGAATTTCTGACTTTTTGCCCCACAATTAGGGGAATTTCTGCAATTTTGCTCCAAAATACGGGGAATTTCTCCCTTTTTTCCCAAAAATAAAGGGAATGCATACATTTTTGCCATAAAAAATGAAAATTTCTTCATTTTTGCCCCAAATTAAGGGAAATTTCTGCCTTTTTGCCGTGAAATATGTGAAATTTCTGCAGTTTTAGCCCAAAATAAGGTGAATTTCTGCATTTTTGCCCCAAAATAATGGGAATATCTGCCTTTTTGCCCCAAAGTAAGAAAAATTTTTGCCTTTTTTGTCTGAAATAAGTGAAATTTCTGCAATTTTGCCCTAAAATAAAGGAAATTTCTGCAATTTTTCCCCATAATAAGGGAAATTTCTGGAATTTTGCCCCAAAATAAAGGGAATTTCTGTTTTTTTGCCTTCCAATAAGGGAAATTTCTGAAATTTTGCCCTAAAATAAGGGGAATTTCTGCTTTATTGCCTCTAAATAAGTGGAATTTCTTTCTTTTTCCCCCAAAACACAAAGAATTTCTGTCATTTTTGCCCCAAAATAAGGAAAATTTCTGACTTATTACCCTTAAATAAGTGAAATTTCTGCAATTTTGCCCCAATATAAGGAAAATTTCTGCCTTTTTGCCCACTAATAAGGGGAATTTCAGCCTTTTTACCTCAAAATAAGGGGAATTTCTGAATTTTGGCACAAAATATTAGGAATTTCTGCCTTTTTGCCCCAAAATAAAAAAAAATTCTGCTTTTTTCCTCGAAATAAGTGAAATTTCTGCAATTTTGCCCCAAAATAAGTGGAATTTCTGACTTTTGCCCCAAAATAAAGAGAATTTCTGCCTTTTTGCACCACAATTAGTGAAATTTCTGCAATTTTGCCCTAAAATAATAGAAATTTTGAAATTTTTCCCCATAATAAATGAAATTTCAGGAATTTTGCCCCAAAATATGGGGAATTTCTTTTTTTTTGCCCCCAAATAAGGGAAATTTCTGAAATTTTGCCCTAAAATATGGGGAATTTCTGCATTTTTGCAACAAAATATTAGGAATTTCTGCATTTTTGCTCCAAAATAAGGAAAATTCCTGCCTTTTTTCCCTGAAATAAGTGAAATTTCTGCAAATATGCCGACAAAAAGGGAAATTTCTGCCTTTTGCCCCAAAATAAGGGGAATTTCAGCATTTTACCTCAAAATAAGGGAAATTTCTGATTTTTGCACCCAAATATGGAGAATTTCTGCCTTGTTGCCCCAAAATAAGGAAAATTTCTGACTTTTTTCCCTGAAATAAGTGAAATTTTTGCAATTTTGCCCAAAAATAAGGGAAATTTGTGGCTTCTTGCCCCAAAATAAGGGGAATTTCTGCCTTTTCCATAAATATGGGAAATTTCAATATTTTACCTCAAAATAAAATGAATTTCTGCCTTTTTGCCCTGAAATATGTGAAATTTCTGAAATTTTACCCCAAAATAAGGTGAATTTCTGCCTTTTTGCCCCAAAATAATGGGAATTTATGCCTTTTTGCCCCAAATTATGAAAAATTTTTGCTTTTTTTCTCTGAAATAAGTGAAATTTCTGCAATTTTGCCCTAAAATAAAAGAAATTTCTGAAATTTTTCAACATAATTAAGGAAATTTCTGGAATTTTACCCCAAAATAAGGGGATTTTCTGTTTTTTTGCCCCCAAATAAGAGAAATTTCTGAAATTTTGCCCTAAAATATGGGGAATTTCTGCTTTTTTGCCTCTAAATGAGTGGAATTTCTGTCTTTTTCTCCCAAAACAAAGGGAATTTCTTTTTTTTTTTGCCCAAAATAAGGAAAATTTCTGACTTATTACCCTGAAATAAGTAAATTTCTGCAATTTTGCCCAAATATAAGGGAAATTTCTGCCTTTTAGCCCCCAAATAAGGGGAATTTCAGCCTTTTTACCTCAAAATAAGGGGAATTTTTTAATTTTGGCACAACATATTAGGAATTTCTGCCTTTTTGCCCCAAAATAAGGACAATTTCTGCCTTTTTTCCCTGAAATAAGTAAAATTTCTGCAATTTTGTTTCAAAATAAGTAAAATTTCTGCAATTTTGCCCCAAAATAAGGGAAATTTCTGGAATTTTGCCCCAAAATAAGTGGAATTTCTGAGTTTTGCCCCAAAATAAGGAGAATTTCTGCCTTTTTGCACCACAATTAGTGAAATTTCTGCAATTTTGCCCTAAAATAAGGGAAATTTCTCAATTTTTCCTCATGATAAGGGAAATTTCTGCAATTTTGCCCCAAAATAAGGGGAATTTCTTTTTTTTGCCCCACAATTAGGGAAATTTCTGCAATTTTGCCCCAAAATAAGGGGAATTTCTGCTTTTTGCCCCAAAATATGGGGAATTTCTGCCTTTTTGTGCGAAAATAAGAAGAATGCATAACTTTTTGCCAAAAAAAGTGAAATTTCTTCATTTTTGCTCTAAAATAAGGGGAACTTTTGCATTTTGCCTCCAAATAAGTGGAATTTCTGTCTTTTTCCCCAAAAACAAAAGAAATTTCTGTCTTTTTACCCCAAAATAAGAAAAATTTCTGACTTATTACCCTGAAATAAGTGAAATTTCTGCAAATTTGCCCCAAAATAAGGGAAATTTCTGTTTTTTGCCCCAAAATATGGGGAATTTCAGCATTTTACATCCAAATAAGGTTAATTTCTGATTTGTGCACCAAAATATTAGGAATTTCTGCATTTTTGCCCCAAAATAAAGGGAATTTCTTCATTTTTGCACCAATATTAGGGGAATTTCTGCAATTTTGCTCTAAAATATGGGTCATTTCTGCCTTTTTGCCCGAAATTAAGTGGAATTTCTGCCTTTTTGTCCCGAAATAAGTGAAATTTCTTAAATTTTAGCCAAAAATTAGGGATTTCATCTTTTTGCCCCAAAATAAGGGGAATTTCTACTATTTTGCCCTGAAATATTTGAAATTTCTGAAATTTTATTCCAAAATAAGGGGAATTTCTGCCTTTTTGCCCCAAAATAAGGGGAATTTCAGCATTTCACCTCAAAATATGGGAAATTTATGATTTTTGCACCAAAATATGGAGAATTTCTGCTTTTTTGCACCAAAATAAAGAAAATTTCTGCCTTTTTTCCCTGAAATAAGTGAAATTTCTGCAATTTTGCCCCAAAATAAGGAGAATTTCTGCCTTTTTGCCCCACAATTAGGGGAATTTCTGCAATTTTGCTCCAAAATACGAGGAATTTCTGCCTTTTTGCTCGAAAATAAGGGGAATGCATACCTTTTTGCCATAAAAAAGGGAAATTTCTTCATTTTTGCCCCAAATTAAGGGAAATTTCTGCTTTTTCCCCTGAAATATGTGAAAATTCTGCAATTTTAGACCAAAATAAGGTGAATTTCTGCCTTTTTGCCCCAAAATAATGGGAATTTCTGCCTTTTTGCCACAAAATAAGAAAAATTTTTGCTTTTTTCTTTGAAATAAGTGAAATTTCTGCTATTTTGCCCTAAAATAAAAGAAATTTCTGCAATTTTTCCCCAAAATAAAGGAAATTTCTGGAATTTTGCCTTAAAATAAGCGGAATTTCTGTTTTTTTGCCCCCAAATAAGGTAAATTTCTGCAATTTTGCCCTAAAATAAGGGGAATTTCTGCTTTTTTGCCATTAAATAAGTGGAATTTCTGTCTTTTTCCCCCAAAACAAAGGGAATTTCTATCATTTTTGCCCCAAAATAAGGAAAATTTCTGACTTATTACCCTGAAATAAGTGAAATTTCTGCAATTCTGCACCAATATAAGGGAAATTTCTGCATTTTTGCCCTCCTAATAAGGGGAATTTCAGCCTTTTTAACATAAAATAAGGGGAATTTCTGAATTTTGGCACAAAATATTATGAATTTCTGCCTTTTTGCCCCAAAATAAGGACAATTTCTGCCTTTTTTCCCTGAAATAAGTGAAATTTCTGAAATTTTGCCCCAAAATAAGTAAAATTTCTGCAATTTTGCCCCAAAATAAAAAAACTTTCTGGAATTTTGCCCCAAAATAAGTGGAAATTCTGAGTTTTGCCCCAAAATAAGGATAATTTCTGCCTTTTTGCCCACAATTAGTGAAATTTCAGCAATTTTGCTCTAAAATAAGAGAAATTTCCGCAATTTTTCTCCATAATAAAAGAAATTTCTGCAATTTTGCTTCAAAATAAGGGGAATTTCTGTTTTTTGCCCCACAATTACGGAAATTTCTGCAATTTTGCTCCAAAATAAAAAGAATTTCTGCCTTTTGTCCTAAAATATGGGGAATTTCTGACTTTTTGTCGGAAAATAAGAAGAATGCATACCTTTTTGCCATAGAAAAGGGAAATTTCTTCATTTTTGCTCCAAAATAAGGGGAACTTTTGCTTTTTGCCTCTAAATAAGTGGAATTTCTGTCTTTTTCCCCCAAAACAAAGGGAATTTCTGTCTTTTTTGCACCAAAATAAGGAAAATTTCTGATTTATTACCCTGAAATAAGTGAAATTTCTGCAAATTTGCCACAAAATAAGGAAAATTTCTGCCTTTTTGCCCCCAAATATGGGGAATTTCAGCCTTTTTACCTCAAAATAAGGGAAATTTCTGCATTTTTGCAACAAAATATTAGGATTTTCTGCATTTTTGCCACAAAATATTAGGAATTTCTGCCTTTTTGCCCTACAATAAGGAAAATTTCTGCCTTTTTTTCCCTGAAATAAGTGAAATTTCTGGAATTTTTCCCCAAAATAAGTGAAATTTCTGCAATTTTGCCCAAAAATAAAGGAAATTTCTGCAATTTTGCCCAAAAATAAAGGAAATTTCTGGAATTTTGCCCCAAAATAAGTGGAATTTTTGAGTTTTGCCCCAAAATAAGGAGAAGTTCTGCCTTTCCCCCCCACAAATAAAAGAATTTCTGCAATTTTTATCCAAAATACGAGAAATTTCTGCCTTTTTGCCTGAAAGTAAGGGGAATGCATACCTTTTTGCCATAAGAAAAAGAAATTTCTTCATTTTTGCCCCAAATTAAGGGAAATTTCTGCATTTTTGCCCTGTAATATGTAAAATTTCTGCAATTTTAGCCCAAAATAAGGTGAATTTCTGCCTTTTTGCCCCAAAGTAATGGGAATTTCTGCTTTTTTCCCCAAAATAAGAAAAATTTTTGCTTTTTTTCTCTGAAATAAGTGAAATTTCTGCAATTTTGCCCTAAAATAAAAGAAATTTCTGCAATTTTTCCCCATAATAATAGAAATTTCTGGAATTTTGCCTTAAAATAAGGGGAATTTCTGTTTTTTTGCCCCCAAATAATGGAAATTTCTCCAATTTTGCCCTAAAATAAGGGGAATTTCTGCTTTTTTACCTCTAAATAAGTGGAATTTCTGTCTTTTTTCCCAAAAACAAAGGGAATTTCTGTCATTTTTGCCCCAAAATAAGGAAAATTTCTGACTTATTACCCCGAAATAAGTGAAATTTCTGCAATTTTGCGCCAATATAAGGGAAATTTCTGCCTTTTTGCCCCCAAATAAGGGGAATTTCAGCCTTTTTACCTCAAAATAAGGGGAATTTCTGAATTTTGGCACAAAATATTATGAATTTCTGCCTTTTTGCCCCAAAATAAGGACAATTTCTGCCTTTTTTCCCTGAAATAAGTGAAATTTCTGAAATTTTGCCCCAAAATAAGTAAAATTTCTGCATTTTTGCCCCAAAATAAAAAAACTTTCTGAAATTTTGCCCCAAAATTAGTGGAAATTCTGAGTTTTGCCCTAAAATAAGGATAATTTCTGCCTTTTTGCCCACAATTAGTGAAATTTCTGCAATTTTGCTCTAAAATAAGAGAAATTTCTGCAATTTTTCCCCATAATAAGGGAAATTTCTGCAATTTTGCTTCAAAATAAGGGGAATTTCTGTTTTTTGCCCCACAATTACGGAAATTTCTGCAATTTTGCTCCAAAATAAAAAGAATTTTTGCCTTTTGTCCTAAAATATGGGGAATTTCTGCCTTTTTGTCGGAAAATAAGAAGAATGCATACCTTTTTGCCATAGAAAAGGGAAATTTTTTCATTTTTGCTCCAAAATAAGGGGAACTTTTGCTTTTTGCCTCTAAAGAAGTGGAATTTCTGTCTTTTTCCCCCAAAACAAAGGGAATTTCTGTCTTTTTTGCACCAAAATAAGGAAAATTTCTGATTTATTACCCTGAAATAAGTGAAATTTCTGCAAATTTGCCCAAAATAAGGAAAATTTCTGCCTTTTTGCCCCCAAATATGGGGAATTTCAGCCTTTTTACCTCAAAATAAGGGGAATTTCTGCATTTTTGCAACAAAATATTAGGATTTTCTGCATTTTTGCCACAAAATATTAGGAATTTCTGCCTTTTTGCCCTACAATAAGGAAAATTTCTGCCTTTTTTTCCCTGAAATAAGTGAAATTTCTGGAATTTTTCCCCAAAATAAGTGAAATTTCTGCAATTTTGCCCCAAAATAAAGGAAATTTCTGGAATTTTGCCCCAAAATAAGTGGAATTTTTGAGTTTTGCCCCAAAATAAGGAGAAGTTCTGCCTTTCCCCCCCACAAATAAAAGAATTTCTGCAATTTTTATCCAAAATACGAGAAATTTCTGCCTTTTTGCCTGAAAGTAAGGGGAATGCATACCTTTTTGCCATAAGAAAAAGAAATTTCTTCATTTTTGCCCCAAATTAAGGGAAATTTCTGCCTTTTTGCCCTGTAATATGTAAAATTTCTGCAATTTTAGCCCAAAATAAGGTGAATTTCTGCCTTTTTGCCCCAAAGGAATGGGAATTTCTGCTTTTTTCCCCAAAATAAGAAAAATTTTTGCTTTTTTTCTCTGAAATAAGTGAAATTTCTGCAATTTTGCCCTAAAATAAAAGAAATTTCTGCAATTTTTCCCCATAATAATAGAAATTTCTGGAATTTTGCCTTAAAATAAGGGGAATTTCTGTTTTTTTGCCCCCAAATAATGGAAATTTCTCCAATTTTGCCCTAAAATAAGGGGAATTTCTGCTTTTTTACCTCTAAATAAGTGGAATTTCTGTCTTTTTTCCCAAAAACAAAGGGAATTTCTGTCATTTTTGCCCCAAAATAAGGAAAATTTCTGACTTATTACCCCGAAATAAGTGAAATTTCTGCAATTTTGCGCCAATATAAGGGAAATTTCTACCTTTTTGCCCCCAAATAAGGGGAATTTCAGCCTTTTTACCTCAAAATAAGGGGAATTTCTGAATTTTGGCACAAAATATTATGAATTTCTGCCTTTTTGCCCCAAAATAAGGACAATTTCTGCCTTTTTTCCCTGAAATAAGTGAAATTTCTGAAATTTTGCCCCAAAATAAGTAAAATTTCTGCAATTTTGCCCCAAAATAAAAAAACTTTCTGAAATTTTGCCCTAAAATTAGTGGAAATTCTGAGTTTTGCCCTAAAATAAGGATAATTTCTGCCTTTTTGCCCACAATTAGTGAAATTTCTGCAATTTTGCTCTAAAATAAGAGAAATTTCTGCAATTTTTCCCCATAATAAGGGAAATTTCTGCAATTTTGCTTCAAAATAAGGGGAATTTCTGTTTTTTGCCCCACAATTACGGAAATTTCTGCAATTTTGCTCCAAAATAAAAAGAATTTTTGCCTTTTGTCCTAAAATATGGGGAATTTCTGCCTTTTTGTCGGAAAATAAGAAGAATGCATACCTTTTTGCCATAGAAAAGGGAAATTTTTTCATTTTTGCTCCAAAATAAGGGGAACTTTTGCTTTTTGCCTCTAAAGAAGTGGAATTTCTGTCTTTTTCCCCCAAAACAAAGGGAATTTCTGTCTTTTTTGCACCAAAATAAGGAAAATTTCTGATTTATTACCCTGAAATAAGTGAAATTTCTGCAAATTTGCCCAAAATAAGGAAAATTTCTGCCTTTTTGCCCCCAAATATGGGGAATTTCAGCCTTTTTACCTCAAAATAAGGGGAATTTCTGCATTTTTGCAACAAAATATTAGGATTTTCTGCATTTTTGCCACAAAATATTAGGAATTTCTGCCTTTTTGCCCTACAATAAGGAAAATTTCTGCCTTTTTTTCCCTGAAATAAGTGAAATTTCTGGAATTTTTCCCCAAAATAAGTGAAATTTCTGCAATTTTGCCCCAAAATAAAGGAAATTTCTGGAATTTTGCCCCAAAATAAGTGGAATTTTTGAGTTTTGCCCCAAAATAAGGAGAATTTCTGCCTTTTTCCCCCACGATTAGGAGAATTTCTGCAATTTTACTCCAAAATACGGGAAATTTCTGCCTTTTTGCCAGAAAATAAGGGGAATGCATACCTTTTTGCCATAAAAAGGGAAATTTCTTCATTTTTGCCCCAAATTAAGGGAAATTTCTGCCTTTTTGCCCTGAAATATGTAAAATTTCTGCAATTTTAGCCCAAAATAAGGTGAATTTCTGCCTTTTTGCCCCAAAATAATGGGAATTTCTGCTTTTTTCCCCAAAATAAGAAAAATTTTTGCTTTTTTTCTCTGAAATAAGTGAAATTTCTGCAATTTTGCCCTAAAATAAAAGAAAATTCTGCAATTTTTCCCCATAATAATGGAAATTTCTGGAATTTTGCCTTAAAATAAGGGGAATTTCTGTTTTTTTGCCCCCAAATAAGGGAAATTTCTGCAATTTTGCCCTAAAATAAGGGGAATTTCTGCTTTTTTGCCTCTAAATAAGTGGAATTTCTGTCTTTTTCCCCCAAAACAAAGGGAATTTCTGTCATTTTTGCCCCAAAATAAAAAAAAATTCTGACTTATTACCCTGAAATAAGTGAAATTTCTGCAATTTTGCGCCAATATAAGGGAAATTTCTGCCTTTTTGCCCCCAAATAAGGGGAATTTCAGCATTTTTACCTCAAAATAAGGGGAATTTCTGAATTTTGGCACAAAATATTAGGAATTTCTGCCATTTGCCCCAAAATAAGGACAATTTCTGCCTTTTTTCCCTGAAATAAGTGAAATTTCTGCAATTTTGCCCCAAAATAAAAAAACATTCTGGAATTTTGCCCCAAAATAAGTGGAAATTCTGAGTTTTGCCCCAAAATAAGGATAATTTCTGCCTTTTGGCCCACAATTAGTGAAATTTCTGCAATTTTGCTCTAAAATAAGAGAAATTTCTGCAATTTTTCCCCATAATAAGGGAAATTTCTGCAATTTTGCTTCAAAATAAGGGGAATTTCTGTTTTTTGCCCCACAATTAGGGAAATTTCTGCAATTTTGCTCCAAAATAAAAAGAATTTCTGCCTTTTGTCCTAAAATATGGGGAATTTCTGCCTTTTTGTCGGAAAATAAGAAGAATGCATACCTTTTTGCCATAGAAAAGGGAAATTTCTTCATTTTTGCTCAAAAATAAGGGGAACTTTTGCTTTTTGCCTCTAAATAAGTGGAATTTCTGTCTTTTTCCCCCAAAACAAAGGGAATTTCTGTCTTTTTTGCACCAAAATAAGGAAAATTTCTGATTTATTACCCTGAAATAAGTGAAATTTCTGCAAATTTGCCCCAAAATAAGGAAAATTTCTGCCTTTTTGCCCCCAAATATGGGAAATTTCAGCCTTTTTACCTCAAAATAAGGGAAATTTCTGCATTTTTGCAACAAAATATTAAGAATTTCTGCCTCTTTGCCCCACAATAAGGAAAATTTCTGCCTTATTTTCCCTGAAATAAGTGAAATTTCTGTAATTTTGCCCCAAAATAAGTGAAATTTCTGCAATTTTGCCCCAAAATAAGGGAAATTCCTAGAATTTTGCCCTAAAATAAGTGCAATTTCTGAGTTTTGCCCCAAAATAAGGAGAATTTCTGCCTTTTTGCCCCACAATTAGGGGAATTTCTGCAATTTTGCTTTAAATACGGGGAATTTCTGCCTTTTTGCCTGAAAATAAGGGGAATGCATACCTTTTTGCCATAAAAAAGGGAAATTTCTTCATTTTTGCCCCAAATTAAGGGAAATTTCTGCCTTTTTGCCCTGAAATATGTGAAATTTCAGCAATTTTAGCCCAAAATAAGGTGAATTTCTGCCTTTTTGCCCCAAAATAATGGGAATTTCTGCCTTTTTGCCCCAAAATAAGAAAAATTTTTGCTTTTTTTCTCTGAAATAAGTGAAATTTCTGCAATTTTGCTCTAAAATACAAGAAATTTCTGCAATTTTTCTCCATAATATTGGAAATTTCTGGAATTTTGCCTTAAAATAAGAGGAATTTTTGTTTTTTTGCCCCCAAATAGGGGAAATTTCTGCAATTTTGCCCTAAAATAAGGGGAATTTCTGCTTTTTTGCCTCTAAATAAGTGGAATTTCTGTCTTTTTCTCCCCCAAAAAAGGGAATTTCTGTCATTTTTGTTGCAAAATAAGGAAAATTTCTGAATTATTACCCTGAAATAAGTGAAATTTCTGCAATTTTGCGCCAATATAAGGGAAATTTCTGCATTTTTGCCCCCAAATAAGGGGAATTTCAGCCTTTTTACCTCAAAATAAGGGGAATTTCTGAATTTTGGCACAAAATATTGGGAATTTCAGCATTTTTGCCCAAAAAAAAGGACAATTTCTGCCTTTTTTCCCTGAAATAAGTAAAATTTCTGCAATTTTGCCCCAAAATAAGTAAAATTTCTGCAATTTTGCCCCAAAATAAGGAAAATTTCTGAAATTTTGCCCCAAATTAAGTGGAATTTTTGAGTTTTGCCCCAAAATAAGGAGATTTCTGCCTTTTTTCCCACAATTAGTGAAATTTCTGCAATTTTGCTCTAAAATAAGAGAAATTTCTGCAATTTCTCCCCATAATAAGGGAAATATCTGCAATTTTGCTTCAAAATGAGGGCAATTTCTGTTTTTTGCCCCACAATTAGAGAAATTTCTGCAATTTTGCTCTAAAATAAAAGGAATTTCTGCCTTTTGTCCTAAAATATGGGGAATTTCTGCCTTTTTGTCCGAAAATAAGAAGAATGCATACCTTTTTGCCATAGAAAAGGGAAATTTCTTAATTTTTGCTCCAAAATATGGAAAACTTTTGCTTTTTGTCTCTAAATAAGTGGAATTTCTGTCTTTTACCCCCAAAACAAAGGGAATTTGGGTCTTTTTTGCACCAAAATAAAGAAAATTTCTGACTTATTACCCTGAAATAAGTGAAAATTCTGCAAATTTGCCCCAAAATAAGGGAAATTTCTGCCTTTTTGCCCCCAAATATGGGGAATTTCAGCCTTTTTACCTCAAATTAAGGGAAATTTCTGCATTTTTGCAACAAAATATTAGGAATTTCTGCATTTTTGCCACAAAATATTAGGAATTTCTGCCTTTTTTCCCACAATAAGGAAAATTTCTGCCTTTTTTTCCCTGAAATAAGTGAAATTTCTGCAATTTTGCACCAAAATAAGTGAAATTTCTGCAATTTTGCCCCAAAATAAGGAAAATTTCTGGAATATTGCCCCAAAATAAGTGGAATTTCTGAGTTTTGCCCCCAAATAAGGAGAATTTCTGCCTTTTTGCCCCACAATTAGGGGAATTTCTGCAATTTTGCTCCAAAATACGGAGAATTTCTGCCTTTTTGCCTGAAAATAAGGGGAATGCATAACTTTTTGTCATAAAAAAGGGAAATTTCTTCATTTTTGCCCCAAATTAAGGAAAATTTCTGCATTTTTGCCCTGAAATATGTGAAATTTCTGCAATTTTAGCCCAAAATAAGGTGAATTTCTGCCTTTTTGCCATAAAATAATGGGAATTTCTGCCTTTTTGCCCCAAAATAAGAAAAATTTTTGCTTTTTTTCTCTGAAATAAGTGAAATTTCTGCAATTTTGCAAAAAAAAGAAATTTCTACAATTTTTCCCCATAATAAAGGAAATTACTGGAATTTTGCCCCAAAATAAGGGGAATTTCTGTTTTTTTGCCCTTATATAAGGGAAATTTCTGCAATTTTGCCCTAAAATAAGGGGAATTTCTGCTTTTTTGCCTCTAAATAAGTGGAATTTCTGTCATTTTCTCCCAAAACAAAGGGAATTTCTGTCATTTTTGCCCCAAAATAAGGAAAATTTCTGACTTATTACCCTGAAATATATGAAATTTCTGCAAATTTGCCACAAAAATAGGGAAATTTCTGCCTTTTTCCCAAAAATAAAGGAAATTTCAGCATTTTACCTCAAAATAAGGGAAATTTCTGATTTTTGCACCAAAATATGGAGAATTTCTGCTTTTTTGAACCAAAATAAGGAAAATTTCTGCATTTTTCTCTGAAATACATGAAATTTCTGCAATTTTGCCCCAAAATAATGAGAATTTCTGCCTTTTTGCCCCACAATTTGGAAAATTTCTGCAATTTTGCTCCAAAATACGGAGAATTTCTGCCTTTTTGCCCGTAAATAAGGGCAATGCATACCTTTTTGCATAAAAAAAGGGAAATTTCTTCATTTTTGCCCCAAATTAAGGGAAATTTCTGGCTTTTTGCCCTGAAATATGTGAAATTTCTGCAATTTTAGCCCAAAATAAGGTGAATTTCTGCCTTTTTGCCCCAAAATAATGGGAATTTCTGCCTTTTTGCCCCAAAATACGAAAAATTTTTGCTTTTTTTTCTCTGAAATAAGTGAAATTTCTGCAATTTTGCAAAAATAAAAGAAATTTCTGCAATTTTTCCCCATAATAAAAGAAATTACTGGAATTTTGCCCCAAAATAAGGGGAATTTCTGTTTTTTTGCCCTTATATAAGGGAAATTTTTGCAATTTTGCCCTAAAATAAAAGGAATTTCTGCTTTTTTGCCTCTAAATAAGTGGAATTTCTGTCTTTTTCTCCCAAAACAAAGGGAATTTCTGTCATTTTTGCCCCAAAATAAGGAAAATTTCTGACTTATTACCCTGAAATAAGTGAAATTTCTGCAAATTTGCCCCCAAAATAGGGAAATTTCTGCCTTTTTCTTAAAAATAAAGGGAATTTCAGCATTTTACCTCAAAATAAGGGAAATTTCTGATTTTTGCACCAAAATATGGAGAATTTCTGCCTTTTTGAACCAAAATAAGGAACATTTCTGCCTTTTTTCCCTGAAATACATGAAATTTCTGCAATTTTGCCCCAAAATAAGGAGAAGTTCTGCCTTTTTGCCCCACAATTTGCGGAATTTCTGCAATTTTGCTCCAAAATACGGGGAATTTCTGCCTTTTTGCCCGAAAATAAGGGCAATGCATACCTTTTTGCATAAAAAAAGAGAAATTTCTTCATTTTTGCCCCAAATTAAGGGAAATTTCTGCCTTTTTGCCCTGAAATATGTGAAATTTCTGCAGTTTTAGCCCAAAATAAGGTGAATTTCTGCCTTTTTTCCCCAAAATAATGGAAATTTCTGCCTTTTTGCCCCAAAATAAGAAAAATTTTTGCTTTTCTTCTCTGAAATAAGTGAAATTTCTGCAATTTTGCCCTAAAATAAAAGTAATTTCTGAAATTTTTCCCCATAATAAAGAAAATTTCAGGAATTTTGCCCCAAAATAAGGGGAATTTCTTTTTTTTTGACCCCAAATAAAAGAAATTTCTGCAATTTTGCCCTAAAATAAGGGGAATTTCTGCTTTTTTGCCTCTAAATAAGTGGAATTTCTGTCTTTTTTTCCCAAAAAAAAAATTTCTGTCATTTTTGCCCCAAAATAAGGAAAATTTCTTACTTATTACCCTGAAATAAGTGAAATTTCTGCAATATTGCCCCAATATAAGGGAAATTACTGCCTTTTTGCCCACAAATAAGGAGAATTTCAGCCTTTTTACCTTAAAATAAGGGGAATTTCTGAATTTTGGCACAAACTATTAGGAATTTCTGCCTTTTGCCCCAATATAAGCAAAATTTCTGCCTTTTTTCCCTGAAATAAGTGAAATTTCTGCAATTTTGCCCTAAAATTAGCAAAATTTCAGCAATTTTGCCCCAAAATAAGAAAAATTTCTGCAATTTTGCCCCAAAATAAGTGGAATTTCTGAGTTTTGCCCCAAAATATGAAGAATTTCTGCCTTTTTGCCCCACAATTAGTGAAATTTCTGCAATTTTGCCCTAAAAGAAGGGAAATTTCTGCAATTTTTCCTTATAATAAGGGAAATTTCTGCAATTTTGCTTCAACATAAGGGGAATTTCTGTTTTTTGCCCCACAATTTGGAAAATTTTTGCAATTTTTGCCCCAAAATATGGGGAATTTCTGCCTTTTGCCCCAAAATATGGAAAATTTCTGCGTTTTTGTCCAAA